>NC_143022.1:75076784-75081784 GCF_057628025.1 Oncorhynchus mykiss
CAGCATAACCAACACGTCCAACAGACACCACCCCACCACACCTAAATATACCAACACAGCATGAAACGTATCCCAACCATACACATGGGCATGTGGGATGCCTTATAACACCCTGCTCTCATGAAACCCTTATTGAAAGAACTGGACATGTGTAAGGACTGACCTGAAGGATAAAGGTTGAACTCATGACCAAGTTCTATAGGTGTCTGAGAGGGAGTATGATGACAGGACATGACCAGGATAGGAGAGGACAGAAGGGCATGCCCCAGGATCACCTTACTGCACATGGCCTGCTGCATACTGCCTACATCCATCAAGCTGGCATTAGAATGTGAGAGGTGCTTTGGTTTGATGCCATCGTCCCAGCAAGGATCTCCGCCCTCTTTTCTACCAGTGACTTTTGAACCCAGGCGGGGGGGGGGGGGAGCCAGAGAGAAGAGGAAGCAAGACATCTGCCTGGCTCCTTTTATCTGGTTCATATAGAGTCAATGAAATAAGCAGACCATATCCAGCTGCTATTGCATTGGTGCCTATGGGAGAGCTACCCCTTAAGCAGAAAAATGTTTTCTATGGTAATTGGCCTGAGTAAGACATCTTTGTTTATCCACCATCTTTGGAAGCTTTATGACTTTATCAGTGGAGGCTCCTCAGAGGAGAATGGGGAGGACCATCCTCGCCAGTGAATTACATAAAAATAAAAATTGTGAAACATTAAAAAAGTTATCATTTTTAGATAAAAATATACAAAATATATTCACGTCACCAAATAATTGATTAGAACACACTGTTTTGCAAATAAGGTGTACAGTATCCTCAACAGCACTCTGTAGAGAGTAGCACCATGGGGTAGCCGGAGGACAGAGCTTCTGTCCTCCTCTGGACACAATGACTTCAATACAAAACCTGGGAGGCTCATGGTTCTCTCCCCCTTCCATAGGCACAGTAATTATGACAACGTCCGGAGGACGTCCTCCAACCTATCAGAGCTCTTGCAGCATGAACTGACATGTTGTCCACCCAATCAAAAGATGAGAAAATTAATCTAGTACTGAAAGTGTAAACTACAACTAGCTAGCACTGCAGTACATAAAATGTGATGAGTAGATGACTCAAAGAGAGAGAAAACAGTTTTGAACAAATTAATTTCTTCAAAAATGAAGAAGAAGCAAGAGAGAGAGCTAGCTATATATCTTGTTTTCACTTTCACATATGCTGTAATAGAAATAAGGCCATGCTCATAAACAAAATGGCACCAACTGCCACTGGACTCTATAGTGTCTAGCTGTACCACCCCACTATCACACACTGTACAAAGATAAAGAACTTTTGCTAATGTCTGCCTTCCACATACACGGCCATGTGGATCTAACACACACACATCCTCCCAGCTCCTCTCCAACTACCTCCTGTTTCATTTTCAACACAACCCTGCAAAAATGGCAAAAAAATGGCAAAAAAACACCAAACTTATTTCACTGCCATTTCTCCGTTGCTTTTTTCCTCTCCCTTGATAAGCCCTGATCTCTTTCATTTTCTCTGCCTCCCTCACCCTCTCTATTTCTTTTAATTCACCAGCTCAGGTCAGCTGCATTATCAGAAATTAGCTTTCATTTTCCTTTTTGGCATTTTTGTTGTTTTTCTTTCCCCTACTCCGTTAAGGAGAGATGACAGAGGCCCTGGCTGCAAGGCCAGCTAACCGGTCTGAACTGGTTCTGGGGATAGAAGAGTGGTAGGGGGGGGGGGGCAGTGGCATTCCCTTTGGCCAAAAGGGAACCTGGAAGCATTTGATGTGTAGTCAGGTACAGTCAGGGAAAAGGAGGGAGGGAGAAAAAGAAGAGGTAGAAGGAATAAGAGAAAGGAAGAAATCGAGCGTGAAAGGAAAAGCAAGTGAGAACAAGAGAGAGTGAAAGAAAGGAGAGTGAGAGAAAGGACTAGAGGGGAGCGCAAGCAGCCCTAGCCCCAGCACACAGTCTATGACACCCGTCTCATCAAACAGTTGGCTCTCTGCCAAGTTCATCTGTTAATGGACAACCAGCATCAGACATCAGCCATAGTCCCTCCCCCTCTCTCCCCCCTCTCTCAGTGTGTGCATTTGGGGGGAGGGGGGGGGGCACTCCTTGCCCAAAGCCCTTCTATTAGTCTGTCTGTCTGCTGTGCCTACCCAGTGGCCTCTAGAGCCCTCTTTCCTTGCTTCACTATAGGGGCAGAATTGTGGCTGCATGGGGGCTTCCATGGGGCCCACACAACCACTCTCTCCCTCTATTGGCCCCTTCGCTCTCTCTTCTACTCTTGGCATATCAAATATAGATGTGTTTTGGACCAGGATGACTTGAACTGTGACACAGGTGTCCCCTCCCTCTCTTCTAACCAGTCATCTTCACCAGACGAGAGAGACAGTTGTTTGTGCTAGCACACAGCGTGTTGAGACATATTCGCCTCGGCAAAGAACGGCTAGGAAGAATGAACGAGGGGAAGAAAGGGGGTGGAGAGAGAAAAGAGGTGCAGGTTTAACATGTATTTCATTTCTTTACAGGCAATGCGAGAGAAAAGTGGCTTTTCTTTTCACGGCCTTTTTGTCAGACATTCAAGGCATTACAGATTATTTTCATGCTTCAACATTCAGCCAGGTATTAAATACGTGATGCTTAAGACGTTGAAACACGCTGGGAGAATATACTAATATACTGGCGAGTGTCTGTTTATTTTCCCCGACGAGGCTCCAAATTTGACATGCAGTGGTGACGGACACTACATCTGGAACTGGGGAAAGGCAGCACATTTAAAGTGGAGCGGTGTGGCAGGGAAGGGATGGGTCGCCAAATATGAACTCTCTCTCCTTTTTCCCCTTCTTTTCTCTCCCCCTTTTCTCTCTCTCTCTCCTCTATCATTCTCACCCCTCTCTTCTCTTCCCGCTCGACCACACACTGCTGTTCCTCTCCTCTACTACCACCTCATTATCACATTCCCTTACACACACACACACATACACACACACACACACACCACCCATACACCCCTAAAACCCTTCCGACATTTCACTGTTTCTTTACCCATTTTGAAATAATAAATTATCCATTAGATTTCATCATATCTTACTGAGGCAATTACATCAAGAAAATGATAGCGCGTGTGGGATCAATTATGCATGCCCTTGGCCAAAGACCAGAGACAGGGAAGTGAAAGAGGGCAGATCCACTACCGAGCACACACACACACACACACACACACACTCTAAGCCCTACCCCTGGCTTGCTAGCTCACTTCAAAGTTGTTAATATTCATCTGGGAAACTGTATCCAAAACACAAATAAATTATTAAGTACATGAACTTTTTAGGCAGTAAGATTAACTGATGGGGATCTGTGAGATCCACCGTCTTTTTATTTGTGTGTGTGTGTGTGTGTGTGTGTGTGTGTGTGTGTGTGTGTGTGTGTGTGTGTTTAGGGCTAAAAGAGACTTCAGGAAACAGGCCTTCTAAATCCCACTGGAGACAAGAACCCCCACCATACCCAGGCAGACACACCACTTCCACCCCTCCCTCTCTCCCTTCAATGTGTCCATTAGACTGTCGTTCACATCGTTCCTCATTTCTCCCCGCTTAAGAATTCTGTTTCATCACAATGTGTACACAAACTGGAACGAAGGAAGAGGAAAAACAAGAAGAGAAAAAAAACAGCAAGGAACCAAAAGGGAAAAAGATGACCCCTTGTTCTTGTTTTGTTTGTTGTTGGTTGTTTTCATCTTTTTTTTTCATTCTTTTGCTTAAATGTCTAGGCTCATTATTATCCACAAATGTATTTATTTGATTGACTTCTCTCTTTCTTTCTTGTCCTAATCTGCCTCTCTCTCTCTCTCTCTCTCTCTCTCTCTCTCTCTCCTTCCCCCTCTCCCCTCTGTCTCCACTGTTTCAGCCACCCACTGGGGAGGGAAAGCAGCTATGTTGGCATGCCTCTGTATGTCTGTATGTCTGTATGTGTGTGTGTGTGTGTGTGTGTGTGTGTGTGTGTGTGTGTGGCAAATCAAGAGTCTGTTTTTCAGACCATCTTTGCATGTGGGACTAACCACATCCCAGTGCTGAACAGTAGAGGCTGGTGGGAGGAGCTATAGGAGGACAGGCTCATTGTAATACCTGGAATGGAGTAAATAGAACGGAGGTTTCCATATGTCTGATGTGTTTGATACCGTTCCATTCATTCCATTCCAGCCATTATAATGAGCCTGTCCTACTATAGCTCCTCCCACCAGCCCCCTCTGGTGCTGAATGATGCACTTCATTTTCCCTTCTACCCATTTCCCCATGTTAACAGAGAAACTCACTTAGCAAGACAAATCGCTCTCTTCAAAATGGCACCGCATTCAAATCAGAGCTCTGAGGAGGAGAGGTGGAGAGGAGGGGGGTTAACATCTGTTTCCTCAAGGAGAGAGGAGAGAGAACGAGAGAGGGCGAGAGGGGTAAAGAGGAGAGAGAGAGAGGGACTGAAAATGAGGGAGGGGAAGAGGAGTGACAGGCATGCCAACACCATTACACCACAAGTTCCTGAAACACACACAGTTTGGTAGAGGTTCAGTATGTGTGTTTGCGTCCGTGTGTGTTTGCGTGTGTGTGTGTTTGCGTGTGTGTGTGTGCGTGTGTGTGTGTGTTTGCGTGTGTGTGTGCGTATGTGTGTGTTTGCGTGTGTGTGTGCGTATGTGTGTTTGCGTATGTGTGTTTGCGTATGTGTGTTTGCGTGTGTGTGTGTGCATGTGTGTGTTTGCATGTGTGTGTGTGCATGTGTGTGTGTGCGTGTCTGCGTGTGTGTGTTTGCGCGTGTGCGTGTGTGTGGTTGTGTGCGTGTTTGAGTGCGTGCGTGGGCGCGTGCACGCGCGTGTGTGTGTGTGTGTGTGTGTGTGTGTGTGTGTGTGTGTGTGAGTGTGTGTGTGTGTGTGTGAAAACCCCATGCAGTAATGAGGGAGTGGCGAGTCATCATGTAAATTAAATATGTCCAATCTCCCAGTGAACT
>NC_143022.1:75084284-75156784 GCF_057628025.1 Oncorhynchus mykiss
ACGTTTTCCTTGGCTGATCATCCACTCTCTCAATGTTACAACTGCTCTATTCGAGGTGCGATAAATGACCTTCCACACACCTCCTTCAAACCAATCCTTACAGAGGGGCCTAGGAAAGACAAGCATGCTGCTAGTCCAGCATAAGAGTATGTTTCCACACACCCTCCCAGCAAAACCAAATGACTCTTTGATGATCCCTGGTGTCGTGACAGACAGTGGCGTATGAAGTGGTGGGGGATTTAGACAGCGAGAGACAACGGGGTAATGGTAGGGAGATTCTGATGCTTTGTTCTCACACAGACACACACACACTCACTCACTAGTTCAGCATGGTGTTTTGACAAAAGAGACTGCAGCTGGCTCGTATGCACACACGCACACGCACACACACACACACACCCATATGACACATGCACTCACACATGCACTCACACAAACACACAATGTAATTGATTCCATACCAATTGGGTGCCCCCGATTTGCATTTTTTAACACTATTGCAAAGATAGAGTGAAGTGGATAGATAGATAGATAGATAGATAGATAGATAGATAGCTAGATAGATAGATAGATAGATAGATAGATAGATAGATAGATAGATAGATAGATAGATAGATAGATAGATAGATAGATAGATAGATAGATAGATAGATAGATAGATAGATAGATAGATAGAGAGATAGAGAGATAGAGAGATAGAGAGAGAGAGGCATAGAAAGAGAGGATAAGCAAAAGAGAGAACAAGGGAGAGAAAGCATCAAATATGATTAAAAATGATATAGAGAAAGTGTTTGAGAGAGAAGAAGAGTGGGAGAGAGAGAGCTCTGAATTTAAAGCAAAAGATAAAGGTGCATTTAACAAACACTAGTAGTGCTAGCGGTGCAGGCTAATCGCCTGATCTACCACACCACAACAGCAATCTTGTCATAGCCCGGCTTTAGCTTAGCCGTAGCATCAACAGCACAAAATATGCAGAGACTCCAGACCATATAGTGTACATTGGAATATACAGAGCCAGAGAAAGTCATGGGGACAGAGATATCTTCGTAACAACAAGGCTCAAGTGCTTTGTATACCACATTGTGATGGGGTTAGTGGAAGAATAATATATTTCAGTGTTGCACAATCATTCATGCTTTTTTAGCATGACTTTACACATGGCACAGTCAGTTTAGTGCTGTGTTAGTACTCACAGAACACACAGTGTAGCATCAATAGACTAAAGAGTGTAAGAGATCCCAACCTAATGTGGTTGTAGTAAAATCAAGGACAACAATCCACATGGAACACACACACACACACACACACACACTCCCCGACAGGTACTGCCTTCTGTCTTTTCAAACAGAGCTGTTTGATATGTAAATACGGGTATTACACCACGAGAGCAATGCTCCATATTTTCCTACGGTACATACCAATGACAAACTCCCCACTACCACACTTACCAATGCAATAATACACAGTAATAAATATTCATGGTGCAGAAACAATACAAAAACAACTCTAGAGCTGTACAAATCTGTTACTGACATTGCTTTGTGTAAAACAAAGAATTACAACAATTATTGTTCAAAATTACAATAAAAATTGATTAATATAATAATAGTAATAATTTTTTTAAATATAAAACATAAATAATTCACACCAAATGATTCCAAAAACATAACATTCATTTATAATACCATTGACCCCACCAGACGTGTCTCACCCATTACATTAAGATGTAAATAATAACCCAGTTTAGCTGCTGGCTGAGATCGTATGTGTGTGTGTGTGTGTGTGTGTGTGTGTGTGTGTGTGTGTGTGTGTGTGTGTGTGTGTGTGTGTGTGTGTGTGTGTGTGTGTGTGTGTGTGTGGTTAAATGGCTGGGATCATTTGTGCTGAAATTGCAGCAACATCTTATCTTAAAAACAAAATGGCTAAGCAGACACACACACAAGAGTCGAGACATGACCCTGATTAGCATTGCCGATCCGTTAAGAATGAACTAAAGAAGACAATGCAAGCGAACGCGCGCGCGCACACACATACACACATACACACACACAGACACACACATACACACATACACACATACACACACACACACACACTCATACAAAACACACACACACACACGGTGGGTTTCACCTTACACTACATTTCTACGCCCAACGTACCACCGAAATGGGTCTGTCTGGAGTCTATTCCATACCAAAATCCAGAAGCCAATCACGAAACCAATATTAAAGGATCAAAGGTCAGATCTAAATTATTGTTGATGAGGATGATCCAGGCCAGACTCATTTCCTAAAACCTGGATATCTAGCCTGATGAGAAGAGATGGACTAAAACAGAGACAGTCACTACCCTGCATTTCTATACAACACACGCACTTGCACACTCAAACCTACATATATGAGACAGGCCAGATGAAAACTGTAAAATAATATCTAGAGGAACTCTAATTATGGCCACCTTGAAATCCGCCCTTTAACTCTCTATATTCCCAAGCCTTTCTGCCGTTGTTTACAAGCAGAGTGATTAACAGTCTTGTTTTGTTGCTCGCATCCATCCTACTAGTTCATCTTTTCCCAGGCCTTATTTAGTGCTGCCAGTCAACCACTGAAAGAGAACCCTAATTGAAATAGACAGAAAAACTACACTATAACAAATAATTAGTGGCGTTAAGATGCTTTAAATAAAGGACTCTTCCTCGGCGAGCCATCATAACCGAGTGTACACTCCTCCGCTGTTATACTCCACAGAGTGAAAAAGAAAGAAAGAAAGACGGAGGGAGAAAGAGGAGGAGAGAGAGAGGTGGGAAAGAAATAGCAGACAGGGTGAGAGAGAGAGTTAGAGAAATGAGAAGGAAACAAGAGAGTAAGAAAGGAAATAGAGAAATGGAGAAATGGAGAGCGTAAGAACATGCAAGTCTTTGTTTACTGGTGTAAGATGTGGTGGGGAGAGACCACAGTGAGATCAGGAGACATCTGCTAGAGCCACATGAGAGAACTACAGCAGCATTTCTCACAGAGCCCCCAGACACACACCGTGCAAGCGGCACACACACACACTCCAGATGAGAGCCTCACAACAGAACACACAAACGGAAGCATACACACACACACACACACACACATGGAATGACACACACTATAAAGCTGTAGCCTATATGGGGAAACTGGAACACACATCCTGAAAAGGCATGAACACATATCCCAGAGAAACCGTGGACACACACACACACACACACACACACACACACACACAGACAAAAACACATACATCACAGAATTTGTGTATGCCCTCTTACAGGCATATACACACTGCACAACCGTGTAATTATATAAAAATCTCTAAACCACTCCCTCCAACACGCAGTGTCACAAACACACACACACACACATTGACCCATGTGCCAAATCTTTGTTTCCCTGCATGGTGGGTGGGTTGAGTCCGCAGCATTGCCAGCCAGTGCACCCACCCTGTGCCCCAATTTAGACCATTGCAAAATGGCCACTAAGTCAAGGTTACCAGTGTCACTTTGCCATTGGGCTATATTTGATTACTGTGGAAAACCAACCTTCCCCCCATCCTCTCTCTGTCAGACTCAATGGATCTGAGGTCAACTGCTGTGCCAAGTTAACCGTTTCCCCTCTGCAGGCTGACACACACACACACACACACACACACACACACACACATATGTATCCGTAAAGACACACACACACACACATATTCACACACACCGCTAGAGAGCAGCAGCACTGTGATGCATATGTGTCTCTAATTAACAACTCAAGCCAGCAAGAACAAGGCGATCTGAGACAGGGATGAGATAACAATCCATAAATCAAGTCATAAGATGTGTTTTTATTTTATCCTATTCTTCTGGGCTTCCCTGTGATGTTTCACAGTTGTGGTTAGCCGGAATAGACCCCGCCCCTAGCCTATCAGTCCTAGCCAATCAGATGGATCACTTAAACAAGGACCCAATCTGAGCCAATCATGGCAGTGGCATTCACACTGGGTCTCTTAGGACTGCAAATCCTACAGGGAGAGGGAACATTTCTGCCCAATATATGGCCTCTGCAGTACCCCGTCTATGCTTACACACACTACACGACACCCCCCACCTCCCCAACATAAACACACAAGCCCACAAGGGCTATACATATTCAAACACGTCACTGCATATAATAGTGGTTTGTGACACACTTCAAAACTTAAACATGCGCCCATGCACGGCTAGCCTTATGACGCACACATGTTTCTGCACGTTCACTCGAGTTCACCTACGCCAACAGAGATACTGTATATGAATTTGAAACACAGCTCGTATTGTTTATGTAGCGACAACATGTTGTGGGGAACGGTGGTTACCTGGGATGTGTTCCTGCTTGGGGCAGATCCCTCTGGGCAACGAGAAGCGGTCATCATCGGCCCCCGGCGTGGCTTGGACACCCACCTCCACGGGGCGCGTGCGGAGTGAGGCCAGGAAGGGTGAGGGAGTGAGGGCCAGGCCTGGTGAGGGGGAGGGGGGCTTGTCCAGGCCCCTGGCCAGACAGGGGGGTCCATGACATCTCTTCCTCTTGTGCTCAATGAAGAGCAAGATGTCCCCCAGGGGGAAGGTGGCCTGGCACTGACCACAGGTCAACAGGTCATGCTCCGTCTCCACGGCAACCCGTAGTGTGCCCGTGCCATTCTCTGAACGGTCCGAGCGTTGTGAGCAGCGTTCCGACGAGAGCTCCTCCGAGACGATGGCAGACAGGGGCTCGGCTGTAAGCAGCAACGAGGGAGGGAGGGAGGGAGAAGGGAAATTAGAGGCGTAATGTTCAATTTAGCAGTATCAACAACCGTACAAAACAACGATCACATGCTTTGACTTGTTCTCTCTCACCATTCTGCCAAAACTAGTAGTAGGCATCAGACTACACCCCCAGTAGTAGTAGTAGCAGCAGTAGTAGTAGTAGTAGTAGTAGTAGTAGTAGTAGTAGCAGTAGCAGTAGCAGTAGCAGTAGCAGTAGCAGTAGCAGAGGCAGTAATGCCTGGGTGGTGTTGCAGAGAAAAGTGTGTGACTAACTTTTGGTGTGACTGGCATTTGACAGACAGCTCCACTTAACACCCTGTCAACGTCATACTATGACCACTTCTACTTTTACATCCATTGAAATTAGCACGACAATGACTACGAAAGGCATCTCATCAAAGGCAGGCTTTATAATGGATGTGAAATATTATTTTGGGTTGTAGGGTGTGACAAATAAAGCCTTAGTTTGATAGATAACAAACTGGCATATTTTAATTACTTTTTTGTATAGACTGGTAGTAATCAAAAGTGTAGCAGGAAAGAGACAGTTGGATACTTCAAAATCAAAAGGAAAAATGTTTAATGTGTTTTCAAATATCGTTTTCAAAAATGTGTTTTTCATATTCAAAACAGTATTTATAGGTGCAGAATAATCACGTTACAATGTGTGATAGAATAATAGTTCATATTGGATCAAGCTTGTTTCTCTCAATTCATTATGGGGGATATTACAAATGTTTCCAACATGTGTGTGTGCAGAAAAGACGAGCAGCCTGAGTGTTTCGAAATAAAAAAAAACTCTCCTGGACTCTTTGCACGTGTGACTTACAGTTCCTATATAACCACTTTTACAGCCGGAAATCAGCCTTAAGGAACCGTTCAAGTAAATTCCTCGCCGTGGAAGCCGGGATTAACGCTTGACTCGTTTGAAAGTTGCCTTTTGTCACACGGGGAGTGTCAGTCTTGTTATACACGGACAGACGAGCTGTGTAAATGGGAGCTATTTCACCACAAAGGGAGGTTAGACAGGAGTCTACTATTACTACTAAGTAGCCTACTACTGAGCGGCCCGTCGTGTTTGAAATCTGTCGCTCTGAGGTGAGAGTAGCTTTCTTTTTAGCTTCCTAATGGTTAAGCATCTTGACCTTCTTTACTAAGCTGCCAATTTCACATTTTAATGAACTTAAAACCACTGAGAATCAAAAAATAGATTTCAATTTGTAGTGGCTGATGATTGGTAGAGATGTTTGATAAAATAGATAGGATCCTGTGAACTGAGGTTACATTTATTTCCGCCCAACCTAGAGCCAGATAGATAATAGATAGAGGGAGAGAGTGTGTGTATGAGACAGAGAGAGAGAGAGAGAGAGAGAGAGAGAGGGCGGAATGTGGGTTGGCTCCCACCGCGCGCAAGGAAATATCATTTGAACGAGCAATCCTACACGACATCTGCGAGCGAACAGGGACATAGAGATAACATTGCGCGGTTACTACCCTTAATTTAACGTCAGGTCTACCACCAGAACAGCCGAGGTTATACAACAGCCCTAGGCATTAAATTCACTGGATAAAATCTAATGAAAGCAGACTAAGCCCTCACCTTAAACTTGAACTGAGAGTAGATTTTATAGAGTTGCATAACGCATTGTTGGTTTTAATTACAAAGGGATAAACACACATTTGAATGATATTATTTGATTGCATCTTTTTTTTCTGCAGAGGCCTATGCAAAGTATTTAGCACCACATTGTGCCGTCTACGTTGAAGTGCTTGAAATGGAATTGAAGGAGACGAGAAACCTGGACATATGTACATATTCAAAACATGAACTGAATAATATCACTTCCACGTATACATGTCCGGCTCCTAAACCAATGTGATGCAATCAATATCAGATAAAAACTCAAATGTAGGCTGCATCAGAGTAGGCACACTGAGATACATTACATTTTAGGCCTATTCCTATAATGTGTGGGATAAACATGATGTGTCACGAATTCAATTCGGCGTGGCAAATCAATAAAAAGAAGAAAACTGTCGTGGAACAATTATTTTCTAACAGGCTATACGGAAACCACGCTATGTAAGGCAGTACTTGTATTTGAAAGTGATTTCATTCTGCGTGATATTAAAACAACTGTCATTTCTGTACAATGTGGAAAAAACGGTGTGCGTTGTTTGATGCACAGCCCATAGGAATGAAAGGTGGCAAACATTAGTAACATATCTCTTCTCCCACTTCTGTAAATTCCATTACATTTCAAGGGGTTTGATTAGCCTACCATTAACACTATTGATACCTTCCTTATCGGCAGGAAATATGGACAACTAATAGTCATTTTTGTCCTAATACGAAATATGTGCTAATAAAAACATTCAAACCTTAATTTAAAGCCATCATATGTTATTCATATGGACAAGTTTTGTGATGCATTTTCACATTAAATAAATCTATTTTTTATTGTAAAATATGATATTTTCGACCATTTCAAATAAAATAAAAAGGGTCTGAAGATTTTTTGATGGAGATTTTTGCGTTTAGGTAGTTTAACAAATTATAGGACTACAGAATGTTGACATTTGTATTGAAATGTGTTCAACTTCCATACCTCTGTAGAAAATAACTGTATTCGAAACTGGAGAGAAAAGAGGAGGGAAAACGTGCCGTATAAAATCCCCTTATGCATTTCCCTGCATTCTAAACATATCCTCAAATATGTAGATTGAGGTGGCGGTGAAATTGATCAGGTTCAAGTTCACGTCCAGTTTCTGATCGTTGTCTGCCTCCTAGCGACGGGATTCCGACACGAACCAAAGCCTGCCGATGCAGCTGGGCAGTATGCCCTGGCTACACTGAAACCCAGAGATATGGCTAAAGCCACTCGACTTCATGCGGAAACCTAATAATGCCACACGATACGATACAATGTTACAACAACGTGGATCTAGGGCATGTTATCGCATATAACACCATTCGAGCGCTACTGAAGGGACGATTGCAGGACAAATACACGGTGTGGCAACAACGGGTATTGGACATGCTACCTTAGTGATCCTCTTGTTACAAACGCATATTTAGCTAACTGCCTGCAGCTTGTAACATTGTAAACATGCTGGTTATGTATGCAAACTAAATCAACCAAATCAAAATCAACCATATCAAAATAAATGTGTGCTAGGCGGAGTTTTCCATATAGACTAGTTAAACGTAAAAAAATGTATTATTATTCAACATTTTCTTTACATTGTAATTACAGTATAAATAACATTTCATTGCTATTCTTGTTTTGTCTTACCTCAGGGTAATGAACTGCATAATAAACTACAATAAATATCAATGCTCCAAATTTGGGTTGGTAAAAAGTGGGAAGAAAAATAGGCTATAGAAAAGAAAATGCGTTGGTCCTGTTGCTCTTTACGAAAGCACCCTCTTTTACTAGGCTACTCGAGACAGCATGAAGCATATGCTTCCCGCCACTATATGAGAACACCTTGCAGAATCAATGTAAACACTATAATCCGTTCGATAAGGATATATGGACAAGCAGGGTACAAATAAGCCGTTTATATATATATATATATTTCGAGGAGCTACACGCGCGCTCCGTGCTTGTAAACAGTTGGACACGAGATTTTTCCCAAACAAAATCCACTTCCAGGTTTTTGAAAACCTTCCAAAAATAGCACGAGAGGCGAGAAACCTGCCTCGATCCAAGACAGGCACCGGTACAGGATATTCCGGGCGATATTCTACATAGCTCCGCGGAAAGCATGCATATACCCATACGCTCCGCGTACCTTAATGTAGCCTATGCACTTTAGTGGCGGAGGCAACGGGGGCACTAAAGCCAGTGCCTGTGAATGTAATGCCATTCTCGCTGCAAACTTCTCCGATTTTTCGCAGGGGTGAAAGCTGGATCAAACTTTTCTCTTTCAGCCTGGGTAGAATATGCTATGCGCCCATATGTATTTCACCCGGGGAGATTCTCCCTTCGATTTCACGGTGAAGTCCACTTGACCGCGGGTCCGTGCAGTCCAGTGTCCAAAGTGCCCGTTTGAATCACGCTCCATGTAACCCAGTTTCCGCTTTTCTGAATGGACACAGTATTGGACTGGGTAGAAAGGAGTGTGGTAAAAGTAGAAATTACAATTTAGATGTACTTACGCGAAAAATCCCGTTTGCTTAAGTGCTGGGGTTTGCCTTGCTTGCGGCGAGACATGGTGGCTGGTGGCAGCGTTCAGCTCGGTTCACATCGGGAGAGCCGGGTTAGAAGGGAGACTCCAGAGAAAATATCTTCATCAATGCCTTTGACATCCAAAATAAATTAGAAATAATACAACGATGGCGCAGGGAAGATGGATTGTGGGATCGCCGTCATGGCTTTTTTTAAAAGAGAGCGAGGGAGAGAGATGAAAAAATGGCAAAAGCCCCCCTGAGCTGCAAGTTCAAGTGCGGACGTGACGTTCCTGCGAACTTGAACGTCAGGAGATGGATGGACACAGACATACAAAACATGGGCAGGGCGAAGCGGCAAAGTGGGAGGAGGGAAGGGAAATAACAAAACCAATGGACACTCATTAGGGGCTGGACATGAAAGATAGACCCGGGGAAGCCAATGGACAGAAAGATCAGGGGGCCGGACAAGAGGTACTTGGGGGAGGGAGAGAGTGAGGGAGAGAGAAAGAGATGTCTAATGAAAGCAATGTGCACTGTGTGTGTGTGTGTGTGTGTGTGTGTGTGTGTGTGTGTGAGGGAGGGAGGCGGGAGCGGAGGGTGTGTGTGTGTGTGTGGGGGGGGGGGGGGGGGGGGGGGGGTGGACGAAGTGAAACAGAGCAAGGAAAGCCAGTGGACAGGAGCTCGAAGGGGGCCAGACGTATGCTGCATGCGGGGAGGGAAAGAGAGAAATAGAGAATGAGAAAGAAAGAGAGAAACAGAGAGAGAGACATTTAACAGAGGCTGTTGCATTGGTGGACATTGGGGGACTCGAGTCGGGGCTGGAGCTATGTGGAAGAAAGATAATACATTATTGTAACACTCCTGGTGTGTGTGTGTGTGTGTGTGTGTGTGTGTGTGTGTGTGTGTGTGTGTGTGTGTGTGTGTGTGTGTGTGTGTGAATGCAGAGTGCAAAGTGCATAATAGGTACATAAGGAGAAAGGGCGAAGCGCCATTGAAACGAACGAAACGGAGCGCGTGAATATAGGGTTGCATGAACTGGACAGACAGGTTCTGGCGAGAGGGCAAGGGGATTAAACCTTACGCGCGCGCGCAGGTATAGAGAACCACCCCGGGACATGAAACATAAGAGAGGTGTCCAATCCGTGCTATACCGTTCTTTGAATCTTCACAGTTGAGTTTTGGGTTCAGTGGGCGAGGCGGGTTAGTGGGCACTAGGGTCAAACTTCGAGACCAGACACTTTCTGTGAAATCCAAACTCATTGAAGAACAGACCGTGGGAGTCTTCCCATAAGCACCCATGTAGGCTAATACGTTTCAGATGTGTTTCAGGTTGAACCTGCGGATGGGGGAGGGGGTGTAAATACTCACATAATGGGGTTTGGTAATATAAGACGGGTTAAACACCGCCCGTGCAGACTAAATAACGACACCTAAGAAGACATAACAAATGCGATGACAAGAGTGTGGGGAGGGTGGAGGAGAGGAATGAAGCAGCCTATAGCGAACTATAGCTGAAGTGTGACTAGACAGCGACTGAAGCATAGTGAAGGAGCGAAGCGCCGCAGCGCAGGGCAAGCGTGAGCTGCACACACGGACCGGGGACACGTCCGGGGAAAGGGACAGAGCATTATAGAACGGAGGGAGAGAGAGAAAAAGAGAGAGAGAGAGAGAGAGAGACGACCTGGAGTGGTGGAGGTGCTACGTTCAACGTCTACGAGAAAAAAATGTATGACCAGTGAGTGAAATATTTTACAGGTTGAGACTAGTTTTTCGTTGCGCGCGGACGAGGCTTGGTGTGCTGTGGTATGGGAGTACTGAAGGCTATGCTTATACAGACTGTTATTACCGGGCGTCAAAGTTCAGGCGCTGATAAGAGTTTACAGACGTAGCCTAATTCCGCTGTATGAAAGCGATGAACAATCTGATTGATACAAAGCCTAATGCAATGTGATATGTATGGAAGTATGTGGAATATATGGTAATAACAATATAACAGCACACTAAAGTTGTTTCTTATACAGTTATACAGACCCAAGGCGACTTGATCGAAATAGCCTAATTATTTGTTTCTGACTGATTAAAACATTAATCAGCATCAGAATGGCGGACGCATTACGCATTTATTTTCTTTTCTTTAAAGTTTTTTACGCAAGCAATACGGGCTTACAACCATTCAATACCCAATAAAATAATTATTTGTGAATATGCCAATTCTACAATTTTCCGATTTGTATACTATTTGATCATTCCAGATGTTCCCTATAGTGCCGAGCGCGCGGAATTGGCTGACTGTTTTATTGGCTGACTTAGAACAATCTCAGTTTTTCAGGTCCACAATTTAAAGAATGTATATATAACTTTAAATACAGTATCATCGTCTTTTTGGAGTCAATTTTGTCCAATTTTACGCACAATAGGGAGCATGGAAACTCGTGAGATTGTTTTGAAACGACTGCTATTGAATTTGAAATTAAATATCACATAGCAATGGAGACTGAGTTATAAATGACAGTTTTAAAAAGTTGGATACTAAATGCCAGTGTGCCATTTAAACTAACCCATTCTTGGACATTTATCCTAAGGAGTTTAAAAATGGAGATAGTTTTTTATTCAACAAATTTATGGCTGATATTTATTTAGCCTGTCAGGCAGTTTCAATTGTCTCAGTCTCCAACGGTATCGTGACATGATTGCCTGATTCAAAAGGTGGGCTAATCATAATGTACTGTAACGACCCTAGGTTTAGAAGACGGGTTAAATTGACCTAAATCAAGTGAATGTGTTGCTTGTGTCGCCCCATACTGTAAGCCTTATAGTTTACTTCAATATGCATGGGATATATAGTCCTACGAATTAATACTGTTGGGACACACTTTTAATTCACTTGATTGGCTCATCTTAAATGTCACTGTGATTTATGATCAGGCTTTACGCACAGGTGCAATGGTAAAAAAAAATATGTTACAAGGAAATTCACTTTAACTACAATTGTGTATAGACTACTACTGTTTTCAATGAATAAATATGGATTTAAAATAGGGAATAGAATATAATCGGTGATCATTCAGTAACCTGTTACTTTATAGTGACAGGCAGCCACAGCGGCCTCTTGAACTTGATAGGCTTCACTGAAACATTAGCCACACTGAGCAATTACATTGACACTGATTATTTGCATAGTGTGGACCGCCCACCATATAGCGTCGCAATGATTGGAATTCTCATTTGTAGTGACGTTTCCCACAATAGCATAGAACAATGGCATCATAAAGGTGTAAACAAGTTCAAAAGATGTCCACGCAGATGTATTTGTTAGTTGACAATTTTAATTAATATCGATTCCCCCTAAACTGCCGCTTTACATGCCTACTAGTCTTTCATGGACAACGCGTTTGTTGGCCAGTCTAGGGAGGCTACTGTTGGTAAGGCAGCGTGAAAGCTTTTGGCGGGCCCTCGATTTAACACCCCGCAGCCGATTCTCAGGCACAGCGCGCTAACCTCGACCTCTCCATACACCCTACTCCATCTGTTGGCACAAATAATGTTTTCCTTTTTTTCTCCCCCTACTCTTTCTCCCCCTCTCTCCCCTGCTCACTCAAGGCAGACATTGATCAAATCCAATAGAGCGCTACGACTCGTGAGCGAGGGAACCCAGGACGCGAGAATCTCAATGTGCAAATGGTAGCCCGCGCCCGAATTCGTCATAAATCAGTCAGGCGGTGTTAATGCATTGGAGGTATTCATCTAGCACCACGTGCACGTGTGTGTGCGAGAGAGATGTTTTAATTGCTGTTTAGGTTGAGCATGCAGACCTTGTTTATTTACAATAGGCCTACCTATTCGTAGACTTGTGTTTCAAGTCAATTCATCAAAAATAATGGGCTAAATAATGGATGGACTACTGACCAGTTTTTGTCGACCTGTGTATTGATCAGAAAGATAAATACAGAACAGTCCCGTTTTGTCTTATAACCCAATGCAAACGATTAATATGTTATAACAAAACAGAAAAAAAATACTATCCTCAAAGGAGAGGGAGAGAGGGTGAAATCTGTGGTCACGTGCATGCTCCACGCGCGGGAGCCCGGAGGAAATTGAGTGACTCGGCGCTCGGGCACATTTCAATATATGGAAATGACCTGGGGCTCGCGCAATAATTCAGCGCTCAATACGAACCACCAATTCTCTGTGTGCCTCTTTATGCTTCACTATACCCATTTCCCACACTTCTGCTGGACCATTCCATCGTTTCTGTGGTATGAACGATCTGTCTCTAAACGTTGATGTTATGACATCGCAGGGCACATCTAAAAAGCAAATTTAGGCTAATGAGTACAAATAAAGCGCGAAAATTGCGTGTTTATGGTGGGTCTTTACGCACACAGGACTCCATTGAGCGCGTTTGGGGACGTAGGCCACGCGCCGTCAGATGGAGAGGAGAAGATATTCTGGCTGGGTTACCCCGGGTGACCATTTCGGCCTAAATGCACCTCTGTCAAGCCTAGCTCTACTAGGATCTCCCCCTTTTCTGGCTCTCTCAGCATTGCCCTCTCCCAGTAAAGATAATGGAAGTTTCTTTTTACAAATCAGAGAGAAACCCAAGGAATTAGCTCAAAATCCTTGGTAAATAGAGCCTTGCCTTTTCGGGGGAATTTCAAGCTTTACTGGTCCAGGCATTATCCCCAGCCTTACACTTCATATTAATGGCTAGATTTCACAATGTGGCATTATAACACTGAGTGATGGGCGCGCATGCTGCCCATGCTTCGGCAGGTATTAGATCAAATCTGAAGGATTATGCAGCTATAGGCCAAATTATCACCCTGAGCTTCCCTTCGCTCTCCCTGTGTGTGTGTCTGAGTCCATATAGGCCTACGCTAGGACAATAATTCGAGTCAAATTCGTAAGAAACATCCGTGAGTACGATCACACACACATCACACACACAGGCGCGAAGCTCATCAAATTAATTACATGACTTGGGCGTTAATGGAAACGGACAGGTTTCCTCTACCGCAAACGCCCGTCTCCCTCGGACGGGCTGCAGATACCACCCAGCAATCTGCATCAATCTCGGGGTAATGCATGACCATGTTTATTGCTGTAGTAGTTAAGTCGTTGTTAATTTTACACTAAACGCTTGTTATGATGATGAATGGGGAGGCCGAGATGGTCCACATGGGACGCCAACCATTTATCTGTTGAGCGGAGGCCTGCCTGCCTTCTATGTCAGTGCATTAATGTTAGTTAGATCTGAAATACATTGACGGACGTTTATCCAAGAGCTCACCCTTAGTACGCTGACTTGTCCACCTCTCGACACAATTGTTCAAATATGGGAATCTCGGCATTGCAATCTCAGTGTGTTTAAATGTTGAGTGCATAAGGTTTCCTGGTTAGCCAAATAAATAACCTATCGTTTGTTATATTTTTCATGAATGACATTTTTCATGGAGTGCTGTATATTCAAGGGATTATCGTAGACCTAATATAATCACACGTTTATCGTAATCAACAAACTTTTAGGTTAATCTAAATAATAAATATTAAGCCAAGGCCTACCCCTACGTCTACTCATAAAACAGAGAAATTGACAAACATAAAAGTAAGCGATAGCCCACATGTTAATGTATTTCCTGCTTCAAACCTGTTTTGATACAGACAGACATGAGTTTTCTATTTTTCCGTTCTGACGCGCTTGGAGGTGGCTATGAACATGGCACTGGTATCACTTCCTCTATCATGGACTCAGACGCCCTCTAGTGTCAACAATCAGCAAATCACAGCTGCATGGTCTCAGTCGAGTCCTATCTCTCATTTGTAATTAATGACCAACATATTACAGTATCGTGCACTATACCAGGCATTCTCATCGTTTACTCGCCGTATGAGACTTGCACTATGAAGACTTAGAACATTGGTATATCCCAGTAGGCTTAGAGTTATTTTTTGGAAGAAATTTGAGATCTATCGAAATTCCATTGTCGACGCTCAAATCCTCCTCAAAAGCCTACAATATCTACAGGAAAAAAAGAAATCGATTGAAATCGAATGTGTAATCATGGGAGCAAGAATATTTCTAAACGGTTAGGCAGGCTAATGTAACAGAAAAAAAAGAACAAGGCAACTTCACATATTGGCTTGTAACAGAACAAAAAGAACAAGGCAACTTCAAATATTGTCTTGCCAAGAATCAGAGAAACGGTTAATGAAAATATCCATTGGCCTACGTGTTGGATCACCTGTTTCGACTACTATTTTAAACATGAGGCCTAGTTATATTAGGCCTAATATAATATTGAAGTAGGCCTATAGCCTACAATGTTTTGCCGCATAAACTACAATTTAATTTATGCAGTGCGTCAGGTTGAGGTCAATCCCATGTGTATTCCTGAAGAGAAAAACGAGCAGTGAATTGAAAGTAAATTAATGAATTGATTTGGGGGGAAATACTCATAATCCGCTGTTTTTATTTACTGAATTGATAGCGAGAACTATAAGGTCAGACCGATAAAAAAAGCTAAGCCACGCGTTTGGAAAGATATGAAAACCATCTTTGATAATTATTTGATCAACTGATAAAACTCACATTCTCAGAAACAAAACCTTCCCGATAAGGACGGTCTATATGTGTGTTGTGCGTGTGTTGTAGCTAAACATATTAGACCTATGTAGCCTAGTGCTACGCGTAGCGCGACACACAATAGGGCAGATCGTTGAGGTGCAATGTATAACTCTGCTCTATTACATGATCGTGATTAATTTATCTATTTATATTTGTATTTCGATTTATATTTTATTATTATCAGGTTATTATTATTATTATTATGCTATTAACCACTGTTTTATATTGACAATCTGTTGCCAGACGACGTCGGTATAAGAACTGTGGCTTGTCTCTCCCTAGTAAATTAATTCCAACTGTTTATCTTCTTATAGCCTATAGCCTACTTATAGCCTATACGTGGCGTTTATTACCTTCAGACGGATGAATGGGCCATACCTCGGAGAGCTTAGTGATAAATCATGTATTTTTAATGAATATCAATAGAAGAAACCCCAAGACATAGCCCGCTATCTAATTTGATTAAACTGTGCTTAGGGCGGTTGGAAGTCTCTGACGGGGGAATTGTGTAGTAATGACTCGGCGGGTGTTACACCAGCCTATTTTAATGATCTAATGGACTGCCTGTGCGTTTAACTCCGCGCCGTTCAAATGATTAGCACCGACGGAAAATAACATTCGTTCTGACATGATAGCCTATTTAATATCCATCCTCAGTCCCCATAGGCACCGCCGCACGCCCTCTGCCCATGATATCGGTTTGGGTAAGTGTGCGGATGCATCTATGTATGTGCAAGTTATCGATAATAAAAATTAACGAAGCACGTAAAAGGTCAGAGCGCACGCACAGCAACATCCGTAATGTAGCACAGTTTAACGAAAATATTAACCAAAGCTAAAGAAAAAGGTAAGAGAAAATCTGTTTGAAGAAAAACTTCAACAGCCAATAAAGAGAAACGTAAAGTCAATCAAAAAGTGATATGACAATTAAGTTATTGCAGGGTGAGTTTCTACTCAGGGGAGTGGGTAGTTAGGACCAGGTCTCATAATTGTTGCATTACACGAACAAAAGTTAATTGCATGGACAGGTTCAACATGCACTTACTTAGCCATTTCATCTGGAGCACCATTTCGCCCAAACTATTCTGCTCTCTTGGCAACACAACATATTTGCATCGATCTTTAAAAAAACGAAACAATAAAAAAATGAATTGTTAGAAAATAAGAGAACATGGGCCCTTTAAGCTATTTACTGTGAATAATAACGCATTATGATTCGTGTCCTAAATTATTATAGGCCTACTCAATTTCACACATCCTATGGCATCAATTTGACAAGTCCGCGACACTTTTTGACATTCCTCATAATGCATTGATCATTATTTACGGTCTATAACGTTTAAAGCTCAAGCCTAGTCGATTAAAAAAGTAAGTCGGTAAACAGTCACAATTAGAGAAGACTGGGGTTGTCACATGGAAGGTAGTGTTGGTTGTCACTATCAATTACATTATAATACATCCCAAGATGTTTTGTACTTGTGCTAAAAAAAAAAGCTCCCTTTATTGCTTCTCTCACACAGATATGTTTTGTGTCACACACCCACACAAACACACATGCACAGAAATGTACTCATAATGTCATATGTTAATCTTATGGCATAAAGTGCTGAAATGTGTTAGGAATACCAACCCCGAGATAGGCCTGGTTGTCACAACTGGACAGAGTGTGTTTGATGGCCTATAACTCCAGGTTGGAATAAGATATGAGGATAGAAATGGTCCCCATTTCAACCCAAGACCTTAGTATTTTTTCTAATATTGAAAATAGTCTTCTAAGATATACGGGTACTGAGAAATACACACCAGAGTAAATAGTGTGACAATCAACCAAGGTCTCCCCTACTCCTATAGAGTACCACAGTTCCAATAATTTTTCCACCATTCATTTTTACCATAGGGGATTTTAGAAACACTTAAAATAAGGGCTGTGTTTCGTGTAGGCTTACCCTGGCATGACGTTTAGATAACCGTGTAAATCTCTCTCGGACAAGGTGACTTTTCTCAATATTTGTATTTATCAACCAAAAATGAACGGCTAGTTAGCTGCTAATGTGGCTATCATAAAGAACTACAAATGCCATGATGGACGAGACTGATGAATTGAGGCAAAAGGTAAGACACTCTGGGTTAACTATCGAATGTTGGCTAAATGTAGTAATGAATAAATTGGCTACATTTCTTTAAATGGACAATTCTGTGAACTGTCTTGTACAAGTTTTAAATTGACACAATACCTGTTAGCAAAGGTGTCAGCTAGAGATGACGTGCAGGAGCTTGCAGGGATTTGTAGTCTTGCATGACGTCTACTTTGATGTTAATTAGCATTTTCAAATCTGAGAGTTAATAGAGCTGAATATATTGATGAAGTCACCTTGTCCTAGAGAGATTTACACGGTTATCTAAACGTCACACCAGGGTAAACCTACACGAAACACAGCCCTTATTTTAAGTGTTTCTAAAATCCCCTATGGGAAAAATGAATGGTGGGAAAACGATTGGAACCTTTTCCCTGTTTCACCACTGGGTTTTATGAGTATTATGACACTTCCACTGTGAGGCCCTATTTATGCAAGAAGAAAGTCACCAAAATTGCACAGCTGTATAAAGGGAATGCTGACTTCTACACTGTAGACCAAGGCAACGGATAGTTTGATATGGGAGAGACCTTACCAGCAACCTGGACTCTTGGGTAGAGGTACCATAGTAAATGTAAATTCGGGACAGAATACTCCAATTAGTATTTGGTAATTGGTATTTTATTAGGATCCCCATTAGCTGTTGCAAAAGCCAATACTGTAAGTTTTCTTGAATTTGAATTTGTTCTGGATTTGGGGACTGTGAAAAGACCCCTGGTGGCATGTCTGGTGGGATAAGTGTGTGTGTCAGAGCTGTGTGTACGTTGACTATGTAAACAATTTGAGATTTTCAACACATTAAGGTTTCTTTTAAAAAGAAGAAGAGTTGCAGTCAGTCTCTCCTCAACTCTTAGCCAAGAGAGACTGGCATGCATAGTATTTATATCAGCCCTCTGATTACAAGAGCAAAATGTGCCACTCTTTTCTGGGCCAGCTGCTGCTTAACTAGGTCTTTCCTTGCAGCACTGGACCACACAACTGGACAATAATCCTGATAAGACAAAACTAGAGCCTGCAGGACTTGCTTTTTGGAGTGTGGTGTCAAAAAAGCAGAGCATCTCTTTATTACAGACAGACCTTTCCCCATCTTTACAACCATTGACTCTATATGTTTTGACCATGACAGTTTACAATCTAAGGTAACACCAAGTAATTTGTTGTTCAACAGCCACACCATTCATTACCAGATTCAGCTGAGGTTTAGCAATTACGGAATGATTTGTACCAAATACAATGCTCTTAGTTTTAGAGATGTTCAGGACCAGTTTATTACTGGCCACCCATTCCAAGACAGACCGCAACTCTTAGTGAAAGGTTTCAGTGACTTCATTAGCTGTGGTTGCTGATGCGTACATGTATATGGTTGAATCATCCGCATACATGGACACACATGCTTTGTTTAATGCCAGTGGCAGGTCATTGGTAAATATAGAAAAGAGTAGAGGGCTTCCCTGCGGTACACCACACTTTACATGTTTGACATTAGAGATGCTTCCATTAAAGAAATCGCTTTGCTTTCTATAAGATAGATAGCTCTGAATCCACAATATGGCAGAGGTTGAAAAGCCATAGCACTTAAGTTTTTTCAACAACACGTTATGGTCAATAATATCAAAGGCTGCACTGAAATCTAACAGTACAGCTCCCACAATCTTCTTATTATCAATTTCTTTCAACCAATCATCAGTCATTTGTGTCAGTACAGTACATGTTGAGTGCCCTTTTCTATAAGCATGCTGAAAGTCTGTTGTTCATTTGTTTACAGAGAAATGGCATTGTATTTGGTCAAACACAATTTTTCCCAACAGTTTGCTAAGAGCTGGCATCAAGCTTATATGTCTGCTGTTAGAACCAGTAAAGGCGCTTTACCACTCTTGGGTAGCGGAATTACTTTGGCTTCCCTCCAGGCCTGAGGACAAATACTTTCCTCTAGGCTCAGATTAAAAATATGACAGATAAGAGTGGCTATAGAGTCGGCCACCATCCTCAGTAGCTTTCCATCTAAGTTGTCAATGCCAGGAGGTTTGTCATTATTGATGGTTAACCATTTTTCCAACTCTCCCACTCTAACTTAACAAAATTCAAACTTGCACTGCTTTTCTTTCATTATTAGTTTTTTTTATGCATGAATATAATTGCTCACTGTTTGTTGTGGGCATTTCCTGCCTACATTTGCCCACTTTGCCAATGAAATAATCGTTAAAATAATTGGCAACATCAAATGGTTTTGTGATGAATAAGCCATCTGATTTGATGAAAGTTGGAGTTGGAGTCTTTCTGACCATAATTTCATTAATTTAATTGATCATAATAAAGTTTCTTCTTCTTTTTGATGAGTTTAGTCACATCATTTCTCAATTTGCAGTAAGTAAGCCAGTCAGATGTACAGCCAGACTTATTAGCCACTCCTTTTGCCCCATCTCTTTCAACCATACAGTTTTTCAATTCCTCATCAATCCATGGAGCCTTAACAGTTCTAACAGTCAGTTTCTTAACAGGTGCATGTTTATCAATAGTTGTAAGAAGCAATTTCATAAATTCATCAAGTGCAGTGTCTGGAGGCTCCTCATTAGTTACATCATACCAACAAATATTTTTAATATCATCCACATAAGAGTCACAGCAAAATATGTTGTATGATCTCTTACAGTGGGGCAAAACAAGTATTTAGTCAGCCACCAATTGTGCAAGTTCTCCCACTTAAAAAGATGAGAGAGGCCTGTAATTTTCATCATAGGTACATTTCAACTATGAAATGTTGAAAAAAAATGTTGAAAAAAAATCCTGAAAATCACATTGTAGGATTTTTAATGAATTTATTTGCAAATTATGGTGGAAAATAAGTATTTGTCTCTGTTCTCCACTCGTTACCTGTATTAATGGCACCTGTTTGAACTTGTTATCAGTATAAAAGACACCTGTCCACAACCTCAAACAGACACTCCAAATTCCACTATGGCCAAGACCAAAGAGCTGTCAAAGGACACCAGAAACAAAATTGTAGACCTGCACCAAGCTGGGAAGACTGAATCTGCAATAGGTAAGCAGTTTGGTTTGAAGAAATCAACTGTGGGAGCAAATATTAGGAAATGGAAGACATACAAGACCACTGATAATCTCCCTCGATCTGGGGCTCCACGCAAGATCTCACCCCGTGGGGTCAAAATGATCACAAGAACGGTGAGCAAAAATCCCAGAACCACACGGGGGGACCTAGTGAATGACCTGCAGAGAGCTGGGACCAACGTAACAAAGCCTACCATCAGTAACACATTACGCCGCCAGGGACTCAAATCCTGCAGTGCCAGACGTGTCCCCCTGCTTAAGCCAGTACATGTCCAGGCCCTTCTGAAGTTTGCTAGAGAGCATTTGGATGATCCAGAAGAAGATTGGGAGAATGTCATATGGTCAGATGAAACCAAAATATAACTTTTTGGTAAAAACTCAACTCGTCGTGTTTGGAGGACAAAGAATGATGAGTTGCATCCAAAGAACATCATACCTACTGTGAAGAATGGGGGTGGAAACATCATGCTTTGGGGCTGTTTTTCTGCAAAGGGACCAGGACGACAGATCCGTGTAAAGGAAAGAATGAATGGGGACATGTATCATGAGATTTTGAGTGAAAACCTCCTTCCATCAGCAAGGGCATTGAAGATGAAACGTGGCTGGGTCTTTCAGCATGACAATGATCCCAAACACACCGCCCGGGCAACGGCAGAGTGGCTTCGTAAGAAACATTTCAAGGTCCTGGAGTGGCCTAGCCAGTCTCCAGATCTTAACCCCATAGAACATCTTTAGAGGGAGTTGAAAGTCTGTGTTGCCCAGCAACAGCCCCAAAACATCACTGCTCTAGAGGAGATCTGCATGGAGGAATGGGCCAAAATACCAGCAACAGTGTGTGAAAACCTTGTGAATACTTACAGAAAACGTTTGACCTCTGTCATTGCCAACAAAGGGTATATAACAAAGTATTGAGAAACTTTTGTTATTGACCAAATACTTATTTTCCACCATAATTTGCAAATAAATTCATAAAAAATCCTACAACGTGATTTTCTGGATTTTTTTTCTAATTTTTTCTGTCATAGTTGAAGTGTACCTATGATGAAAATTACAGGCCTCTCATCTTTTTAAGTGGGAGAACTTTCACAATTGGTGGCTGACTAAGTACTTTTTTGCCCCACTGTATATACTATTTTAGGCCCAGCTGTTGGAACTTTGGCTTTCCTGGATATAGCCACTATATTGTGATCACTGCATCCAATGGGTATGGATATAGCTTTAGAACGAAGTTCGACAGCATTAGTAACAATGTGATCGGTACATGTGGATCATCTTGTTCCTGTAGTGTTTGTAACCCTGGTAGGTTGATTAATAACCTAAACCAGATTACAGGCACTGGTTACAGTATGAAGCTTCCTCTTGAGCGGACAGCTTTATGAAAACCCCAAGTAAGTAGACCTCTGTCACGATCGTCGTAAGGAACGGACCAAAATGCAGAGTGGTATGTGTTCATGATGAAGTTTTTAATAAAAGAAAGCACTGAACACTGAATACAAACTATACAAAACAATAAACGAATAACGACCGTGAAGCTATAATGAGAACTGCTGACACAAGCAACTAACATAGACAATCACCCACAAACAAACAGTGAAACCCAGGCTACCTAAGTATGATTCTCAATCAGAGACAACTAATGACACCTGCCTCTGATTGAGAACCATACTAGGCCGAAACATAGAAATCCCAAAATCACAGAAAAACAAACATAGACTGCCCACCCCAACTTCCGCCCTGACCATACTAAATAACATCAAAACAAAGGAAATAAAGGTCAGAACGTGACAACCTCTCTGTTTACATCACATACGTTATCAAGCATTTCACACATATTATTTAGATACTTACTGTCAGCACTTGGTCGCCCATAGCAACACCCCAAAAGAAAAGGCTTTAGATGTGCCAAGTGAACCTGCAACCATAACACTTCAATAACACTTGACATGAGATCTTCTCTAAGCATTACAGGGATATGGCTCTGAACAACTCTGAACAACTCCTCCCCCATAAGTATTTCTGTCTCTTCTATAAATGTTATATCCTTGTATTGCTACTGATGTATCATCAAGTTAATTATCTAAGTGAGTCTCATAAATGGCTAATATATGAATGTTATCTGATGTTAGCAAGTTATTAATACGGGTTATTTTCAGCCCTGTCCTGGGACAGCTTATCATAGACATAATATTGAAAAGAGCAGACAAAGCAAAATAAAAAAAATAGAAATTCAGCAGTCCATTAATCAATTGGTGTGTGTGTGTGTGTGCTGCGGGGTTGAGGCTACGAACCCATAGGCTTGGCTCTCTCATCCCTTCCAGGTTTCTGGGAGGGAGGGTGGACAATGAGTCTGTCGTACCGGATGTACGCAATGTCCCCACGCGCTCTGGCAGCTTTCATGGCTGGAATCAGTTCTTTCCTCTTCTGGCGCACAGCTTCGGGATAGTCCTCGTTGAGGAAGATATACGTTCCTCTCAAGTTCTTGTCTCTTTCCAAAACAGCTACCTTGTCTTTGAACCTCGGGAACTTGACCAATATCGGCCTGGTCCTATCAACGGCTCAGGCCTACCACAAGGTATGTATTCATTTGTGGATGTCCATAATCCATTTCATATGATATGTTATGAAATGCAATTTGTACGATATGTTACGAATTCCAAGTTGTTGTGGCTAATGTTAGCTAGGTGGCTAACGCTAACTTTAGCTAGGTGGCTAACGTTTGCTAGGCTAGGGGTTAAAGTTAGGGTTAAGGTTAGGGTTGCGAGTTAGCAGAGTTTCCCAAACTCGGTCCTCGGGACCCCATGGGTGCACGTTTTGGTTTTTGCCCTAGCACTACAAAGCTGATTCAAATAATCAAATAATGACCCCTTCGGGATCCCGACGACTGAGTTTTGGAAATGCTGGGTTAAAGGGATATTAAGGTTAAGGTTAGGGGAAAGGTTAGCTAACATGCTAAGTAGTTGCAAAGTAGCTAATTAGCTAAAATGTTATTTGAACACGCAACCTTTGGATTTCTAGACGTTTGCGTTATATGCTCACCCATCCACCCCAACCAACCACCACACTTTAGTTTTTGCCTGAAAGGGATACTTTGTGATAAGCAGTTACCATAGACTTCCAGTCATTGCGCTAACGCTAGTTAGTAATTGCACTAATGGTAGTTAGCAACTTCCTTCAAACTGCACACAGAGACATAAAAATGGGATCCATAATCCATAAATTCATCTGACTCTGGATTTTGGCAATGAAGCCCTTGAGGAAGTAGATCAAGGGCTTCATTGCCAAAATCCTGAAGTATCCTTGAATGAAACCTGTCTTATGTAACATACCATACTAATAGAGCTGGCCACCTTGTAGTCCTAAAACCCGGAAATGAGTTACCTCTGGTTCATTAAGCCATCACTATGGGAAAATGCATGGGAAAGAATAGGGTTTTGGGATAAATGCAGAAAATAAAGGCTGAGGTGAACACAGGCTTAGGATATCTTATTTGGTTCTACGATATACTATGAGTCAGTTGACATGACCTTTATGAATTATGAAGCCTTTATGTGCTTTTTTAAAATGACATCAATTCTTCTAAATTCACCAAAGATGACATTAACTGGTTAAGATTTTCTTATAGAACAAAACATATAAGATCTCCTAAGCCTGTGTTTACCACAGACCTTGTTATCGGCATTTACCCCAAAACCATACAAAAACAACATTCATTTCCCCATAGGCTTTTTCCAACGAAACATGGCGGTACTGCTTACAATCATTACCAGGTTTGGGATTCCACACGCACCACCGTTTCCTTGAGTTTGATGGAGCTGTATCAGGACGATGGGAGTCTACAGAGGTTGGTCGGCTTGCTGTGTCTTGCAGCATCTGCAATGTGCTAACAAGCAGTGTCAGTTTTAGCATGTAAATCTTGGTGAGGCAAACTCAACTTATTTTTTGTTGATGCATGCCAGCAAAGCCACTACACAACACAACACTAAACAATACATGAATTGTACTATAACGGTGACAAACGGTGGCCACAAACTGTTAGGGCCTACATAAAGCTGTCCTAACAGCAGAGCTTTCCTTCAGCACCATGGAGGGAATCCTTACCACCGCTACACCTGGCTATCAGCAGAGCTTTCCTTCAGCACCACGGAGGGAATCCTTACCACCGCTACACCTGGCTATCAGCAGAGCCTTGTCTGGCAGAAAAACAGTTAATTCAGCCTTCTTTACTGCCTTTTTAAAAACCATAGCTGATATGGCTGACTTGCTTAAAAACAAATGTGGTTACTACTGACTCCTTGTGGATTAAATAAGAAGTCGATAAGAACCGCATTCTCCTTCAATAATAACAAACGGCAAAATGAGTTTTGACTTTTGACCCATACACAATTATTATTACATTTATGTTCAGTGAACTCATAATGTTTATTCTTATATCATTAACTCTTAGCTCTAAGTATAAGTAAGTCCAAGCAAATGCGCTGCAACGAGGCAGGCCTATTCATTCAGCACTTTCAAAATGGACACAGACAGAGAACTCAGATAGATGTTAGTTCAGATAAATTCAGCAAGATGTTGAGGCCTTAACTTTACTCTTCTTTAAGTCACCACAGAGAGAGACTCGGTTAGCTTACCATTTGAAGTATTTTATTAGGCCTATGTTGTCAAAAAAGGAAGGAAAATACAATCATGAGGATCCACTTTTATATACAATACACCGACACACAGACAGCGCATTGCGCAAACAAAACAACCCTCGCAATATCAACTGGAATTACATGGGTCTATTACGGAACTTATTGTTGAAAACAAATATCTGAATGGGAAGTGACAATCGCTGACAAACATGGTCAGAGACCCAACAACATCATATAGTACTCTTCAAGAAAAGCACATGAGCTAATTATAATATACAAAGTGTGCAAAATAATGAAATCATTCAAACATTGCCTAAAACTATGAATAAGATACTAATGAGATAGGCCTATATAAGCAATAGGCCTATAACAATTGAGATGTACAAACTATGGCATAAGGGAAAAATGAGGCAATCCATCATTTCGATTAAGACATTAATGAGTGAGCTAAGACGGACGTAGTCAATACAACTATTTATTCAGCACTTTTGAAATGTACAGTGATAATTCAGAACATGGGCCGTTCTTACAGTTTTCTCCCTGTACACCAAGTCAGAACCATAGGATAAATAAAGGGTGACGATAAGCAGACAAAGAAAGCTCTTACAATATTCAATGATAACTTTTCTCTAAAACATGGTATAGGCTACATGTGCAGCACCAAGTCAGAACAGTAGGCTAAGTTCTGAGGGGGAAATTGACCCAACTATTAGGGTGAGGTACAAGGGCTACTAAGCTCACAACACAACATACACTTAGTATTACTTTCTTAGCTACAGTATACATACCTGCATTTTGGAGATGCCTTACTCAAGAAAGCAGGAAAGAGAGCATGTTTGCATGCGGCTTTATTATCTCAATAAATGTGTTTTTACATTGCTTGCAAACTGATATGTGACACGAATTAATGCCAAAATACCATGCAAAACAGGCAACAAAGCTAAAGATGTGGGGCTCCCACCTGCCCTGAATGACAGGTCGACACTGCTAACAACACACCAAAGTAAGACAAACATGTAAAACAACAATTCAGGGTTAATGTCTACTAGTGGGAATCATGAGCGTAGGCTGCAACAACCCTAAACTTGTGGTGGAAACGCGAAGAGACTTCACCCAAGCAGAAACTTCAAACAAGTTGCACATGAATTACCTTACCCTATGGCTACAGGGCCACGCATGCCCAATGTTTCCCCTCCCATAAAGTTGTGATTCTTGGGAATGAAGTTCAGGTATGCCAGTAGCCTACCATTTTGAATAGTACAATATGCATGGTTATGAATATCAGCATAATAAATCAAAATTGGGAGAAAAATAAATACAATGCTGCAATGTTTTACAGTCAACCTGTGTATTTGTGTATTTAATAAAATGCAATTCCTCTGTCAACAGTCTCCTATCCAATGCCATACTTTAACTCTAAATGCTGTTTGCGTGTTTCAGCATACTACATTTTATACAGTGCATTCAGAAAGTGCATGGCCCCTTGACTCTTTCCACATTTTGGCACATTACAGCCTTATTCTAAAATGGATTCAATAGTTTTTTACCCTCATCAATCTACAAATAATACCCCATAATGGCAAAGCAAAACCCTATTTTTAGAAATTTTTGCACAAAAAAAGAAACAAAAGAAATATGACATTTACATCAGTGTTCAGACTTCTTACTCAGTACTTTGTTGAAGCACCTTTGGCAGTGATTACAGCCTCGGGTCTTCTTGGGTATGACTCTACAAGCAGGCTGGCTATCAGAAATGGGATCAAGTGTTCTGCCTCTTCTGAAACAGGCCAAGAAAGGCTATTTCACTGTGAATAAGAACTGAAGGGAGAAGAGAAGATCTACAACCAAGCCATTAACATTCTTTACATTCTCAATAAAAACGACATCACCAGCGATGTGAAAAATTGAAGAGGAAGCGTTAAAGAAACACAGCTGGTTGGTAGAAATATGAAGACGGATTATGTGTCATCATAATATTATGACCACACCTCCATTTGGATTTTCTTGTCTGTGAACTGTAGGCTACTGAGTAAATTGACAAATGCATCTAGACTAATGCTGCTGCCAATACAGAGGCATGACAAGGGAAGCCCAACTCAGTGCATTTCTGTTAGAACAAACTTATTTTTCACCCGATGATGGCACTAAAGCCATGTTTGTTCAATCTATGCTGTATCCAAGTGTTGCTATGTACTCTATGTAGCCTACATTTCTTCCTGTAGCCAGTGGACATGTGTGGTAGTTAGTTGCTGTCTGTGAGAAATACAATTTACCGGTAATACTGACACTAAGACAGTTGAGACACCAACTGTTTCAAACTAATCCCACTCCTCAAAGCCTAAGCAAAGAACAATCCTCTGCCGGTGATACCTGGATGGGAAACCAAGATGCTACTGGAAGAGGTGTTGGAACATGGAGGGCCAAGGAATGCCTCTCGCTCTGGTTTAAAGCCACAGTCCTTAAATATCCTGTACAGATATTTCAATAAATGAAATAGAAAATGACTTATCTATGACTTAGTAAAAGTGTGTGACATCATACTATAACAAAATGGGCCTATTTGTGATATGAAAATGTAATGGGACCCATTATGTCACGTTCTGACCTTTATTTCCGTTGTTTTGTATTTATTTAGTATGGTCAGGGCGTGAGTTGGGTGGGCAGTCTATGTTTGTTTTTCTATGTTTTGGGGCATTTCTATGTTTTCGGCCTAGTATGGTTCTCAATCAGAGGCAGGTGTCATTAGTTGTCTCTGATTGAGAATCATACTTAGGTAGCCTGGGTTGCACTGTTTTTTTGTGGGTGATTGTCTATGTTGATGGCTTGTTTCAGCACAGTCCATATGATTAGCTTCACGGTTGTTATTTTGTTTACTGGTTTTGTATAGTTTTCAGTGTTCACTACTTTCTTTATTAAAGATTGACCATGGACACTTACCACGCCGCGTATTGGTCCTCAGATCCATCTCGCCTCTCCTCTTCAGATGAAGAGGAGGACGGCCGTGACACATTAGCTGAATAGCTGAACTCTTCTCCAGGTCAGACCAGAATATTACGTTTGCCTGGCTGCGGGAAGTAGTTTGGGGGGTGTGGGGGTGTTGGACAAATCCTTTTTGCAGCGCACATAGCCTATATCAGTCTGCTAATACAGGCCCAGTGCACTACATTTGTGGAAAACAATTTGTTAAATTGTATTCAGATTTTTATTCAGATTTTTAAGGGGGTGCTGCAGCACACCTATTTCCCGCGGCTATGGGGGAATGGATAAAATAAGTAAATCAAGACGAACAACATTATGGTTGAACAGTATCCTAGGCTCAGTTGAATAGTATCCTAGGCCCAGTTGAATAGTATCCTAGGCCCGGTTGAATAGAATCCTAGGCCCGGTTTAATAAAATCCTAGGCCCAGGAGGCCAGTTGAAAAGCATTCAGTTACAAAACCTAGGCTTGTTTTGTCATCTTGTAGCCATGGTGTAGGGCCAGAGCTATCCAACCCTGTTCCTGGAGAGTTATCATCCTTTTGGTTACACTCCAACCCTAATCTATCAGACCTGATTCTAATAATTAGCTGATTGGTAAGCTGAACCAGGTTAGTTACAACTGGGGTTGGAGCGAAAACCTACAGGACGGTATGTAGCTCTTCAGGAACAGGTTGGAGACCCCTGGCATAGAAGGAGGCGTTTAGGGAGGCGTCCTGTCATGGCGTTTCTTTTACACCTGCTATGTAAGGTTATGGCATGGGTAGTCCCTAAAACTGGTGTTATGTCCATTTCTACCACTAAGTGTGAGTATTGTTGTAAATGCCAGTGAAAATCGACACATTTGAAGGTGTATTCTTAGATTGGAGATGACTCCTTCAGTAAGTGAGCTGAAAGAATCTTTCCTAATTTGTAGTTGTATTTATTATGGATCCCCATTAGCTGCTGCCAAGGCAGCCGCTACTCTCACTGGGGTCCGGCAAAATGAAGGCAGTTATGCAATTTTAAAAACATTACAATACATTCATAACAGATTTCACAACACACTAAATGTGTGCCCTCAGGCCCCTACTCCACTACCACATATCTACAACACAAAATCCATATGTAGGCGGGTGTACAGTGCGTATGTTATCATGTGTGTATGCATGTGTTTGTGCCTCTGTTTGTGTTGCTTCACAGTCCCTGCTGTTCCAGGTGTATTTTTATCTGATTCTACTGCTTGCAACAAATACCTGATGTGGAATAGAGTTCCATGTAGTCACAGCTCTATGTAGTACTGTGCACTTCCCATAGTCTGTTCTGGACTTCGGGACTGTGAAGAGAACTTTGGTGGCATGTTTTGTGGGGTATTTTTTTAATTAAATGTTTTATTTAAACGTTAACCTTTATATAACTAGGCAAGTCAGTTAAGAACAAATTCTTATTTACAATGACGGCGTAGGTTATAATGTGTGTATGCATGTGTCTGTGCCTATGTTTGTGTTGCTTCACAGAGCAGTGCTTTATTATGGACAGACTTCTCCCCATCTTAGCTCCTGTTGTATCAATATGTTTTGACCCTAATAGTTTACAATCCACGGTTACTCCAAGCAGTTTAGTCACTTCAACTTGCTCAATTTCCACATTATGTATTGTAATATTTAGTTGAGGTTTAGGGTTTAGTAAATGATTTGTTCCAAATACAATGCTTTTAGTCTTTTAAATATTTAGAACTAATTTATTCCTTGCCACCCACTCGGAAGTTAACTGCAGCTCTTAAGTGTTGCAATGATTTCACTTGGTGTGGTAGATGATGTATATAGTGTTGAGTCCAATCCAATCCACATACATAGACACACTAGCTTTACTCAAAGCCAGAGGCATGTCGATAGTAAAGATTGAAAAAACCAAGGGGCCTAAACAGTTGCCCTGGGGATTTCCTGATTCTACCTGGATTATTTTGGAGAGGCTTTCATTAAAGAACACCCTCTGTGTTCTATTAGACAGGTAACTCTTTATCCACAATATAGCTGGGGGTGTAAAGCCATAACACATATGTTTTTCCACCAGCAGACTATGATCAATAATATCAAAAGCCGCACTGAAGTCTAACAAAACAGCTCCCAAAATCTTTTTATCATCAATTTGTTTACTGTTAAATAGCTTTGTATCTGGTCAAACACAATGTTTTCCAAAACTTGACTAAGGGTTGGTAACAGGCTGATTGGTCGGCTATTTGAGCCAGAAAAGGGGGATTTACTATTCTTATGTAACGGAATTACTTTTACTTCCCTCCAGGCCTGAGGGCACACACTTTCTAGTAGGTTTAAATTGAAGATATGGCAAATAGTAGTGGCAAAATTGTCGGCTATTATCCTTAGTAATTTTCCATCCAAGTTGTCAGACCCCAGTGACTTGTCATTGTTGATAGACAACAACACTTTTTTCACCTCTTCCACACTCACTTTATGGAATTCAAAATTACAATTCATGTCTTTCATAACCTGATCAGATATACTTGGAATTGTAGTGTCAGCATTTGTTGCTGGCATGTCATCCCTAAAGTTGCTAATCTTGCAGATAAAAAAAATAATTAAAGTAGTTGGTAATATCAGTCGGTTTTGTGACGAATGAGCCATCTGATGAATGATGGAGCTGAGTTAGCCTTATTTCCCAAAATGTCATTGAAGGTGCTCCAAAGATTTTTACTATCATTCTTTATGTCATTTACAGTATCTGTGTGTCATAGTGTATTTTCTTCTTCTTTTTATTCAGTTTAGTCACATGATTTCTCAATTTGCAGTACGTTTGCCAATCGGTTGTGAAGCCAGAGTTATTTGCTATTCCTTTTGCCTCCTCCCTCTCAACCATAAAATTGTTCAATTCCTCATCAATCCACGGGAATTTAACAGTTTTTACAGTCATTTTCTTAATGGGTGCATGCTTATTAGTAACTGGCATAAGCAATTTCATAAATGTGTCAAGTGTAACGTCTGTTTGCTCCTCATTACACCCAAATGAACAACAAATATTATTTACATCAACAACATAGAAATCACTACAAAACTTCTTATATGACCTCTTATACACTATATTAGGCCCGGCCTTTGGAACTTTGTTTTTCCTAGATATGGATACTATATTGTGATTACAACATCCGATGGATCTGGATACTGCTTTCAAGCACATTTCTTCAGCATTAGTAAAGATGTGCTCAATACATGTTGATGATTTCATTCCCATGCTGTATGTAACTACCCTGGTAGGTTGACTGATAACCTGTACCAGGTTGCAGGCACTGGTTACAGTTTGAATCTTTTTCTTGAGTGGGCAGCTTGATTTACAGCCAGTCAATACTTAAATCACCCAGAAAATATACCTCTCTGTTGATATCAAATCAAATTGTATTTGTCACTTGCGTCAAATACAACAGGTGTAGTAGACCTTACAGTGAAATGCTTACTTACATGCCCTTAACCAACAATGCAGTTTTAAGAAAATCCCCCCCAAAAGTAAGAGATAAGAATAACAAATAATTAAAGAGCAGCAGTAAATAACAATAGCGGGGCTTTATACAGGGAGTACCGGTACAGAGTCAATGTGTGGGGGGAACCGGTGTCGAGGTAATTGAGGTAATTATATACATGTGAGTAGAGTTATTAAAGTGACTTATGCATAGATAATAACAGAGAGTAGCAGCAGTGTAAAAGAGGGCGGTGGGGGGGCAATGCAAATAGTCTGGGTAGCCATTTGATAAGATGTTCAGTAGTCTTATGGCTTGGGGGTAGAAGCTGTTTAGAAGCCTCTTGGACCTAGACTTGGCGCTCCGGTACCGCTTGCCATGCAGTAGCAGAGAGAACAGTTTATGACTAGGGTGGCTGGAGTCTTTGATAATTTTTAGGGCCTTCCTCTGATACCGCCTGGTGTAGAGGTCCTGGATGGCAGGAAGCATGGTCCTGGTGATGTACTGGGCCGTACGTACTACCCTCTGTAGTGCCTTGCGGTTGGAGGCCGAGCCGTTGCCATACCAGGCAGTGATGCAACCCGTCAGGATGCTCTCGATGTTGCAGCTGTAAAAGATTTTGAGGATCTGAGGACGCATGCCAAATCTTTTCAGTCTCCTGAAGGGGAATAGGTTTTTTCATGCCCTCTTCACGAATGTCTTGGTGTGCTTGGACCATGTTAGTTTCTTGGTGATGTGGACGCCAAGGAACTTGAAGCTCTCAACCTGCTCCACTACAGCCCCATTGATGAAAATGGGGGCATGCTCCGTCCTCCTTTTCCTGTAGTCCACAATCATCTCCTTTGTCTTGATCACATTGAGGGAGTGGTTGTTGTCGTTGCACCACACGGTCGTCTCTTACCTCCTCCCTATAGGCTGTCTCATGGTGTTGTAGTCGTGCCTGGCCATGCAGTCATGAGTGAACAGGGAGTACAGGAGGGGACTGAGCACGCACCCCTGAGGGGACACAGTGTTGAGGATCAGCATGGCGGATGTGTTGTTACCTACCCTTACCACCTGGGGGCGGCCCGTCAGGAAGTCCAGGATCCAGTTGCAGGGTGTTTAGTCCCAGGGTCATATACATGATCAATGTTATCCAGATACTAATGCAGTTATGACATGCATACATTATCTTGTTATGAAAGATAACAGTTGATGAATAATGATACCGAACAATGGCTTTAGTAGCACTTCATATGCTTCAAAGTACTTGGCTTTGTAAAGGGGGCCAATCCACATCAGCCCACCCTTGACCTTCGTTGAGAGTTAAGGTTAGGATTAAGGTAAGGGAAAGTCATTCAAAAGTTGTTAAATCGCTTAATACGTTGGCGCCTAAATATGCTGACTTCTTTGTACAGCTCAGCAGCCATTTTGCGGTAGTTAAGTTCATCGTTTTCATCATCATAAACCCTGTTTATCGCCAAGGGTGAGTCAAAAACATAATTTTCATCATCATATACCCTGTTTATCGTCACGGGTGAGTCAAAAACCGGAGTCGATTTGCCCACCATTTTCTTCCACAGTCTTTTATTTGTAAATAATAAAAATGAACTCTTGAATATAAAACATACACATCAGTAGAGCCACATCTGTTATACAAACAAGAAATGTTGAAGTGAATACTTCTTTCCTAGATATGGTGTTTTGAGTGGAAACTCATGGACTGTAAACAATCAGTATCGTGGAGTAATACCGACAAAGGAAAGGGCAGTGGGCCGCACCGCAAGAGGTTCAACTAAAACATCAGCTAACAAAACCTTTGTGGGTTTTTAAATTCAGTCCAAACCATGATAAAATACGGGGATTAAAGTTTTGCTGTTAAAGAAACAAGGTGGCATGTGTTGCAAATAGTCATGTTGGTTTTGGCTGCTATGAGGAGAAACTGAAAGGTCTGCTGGCTCCCCCTTGTGGTTGGGCACCGCTCAGCGGCTCTCAAAGCACAGGGCAAGGGGCTCAGATCTGTTTCCATAGGACTAGGAATGTTTGGATCGTTTTGTGTGTGTAAATATCGTCCCCCTGACTCATATTTACAACGTGTGTGTGTGTTTATAGGTGATAGTTGTATAGTCAGATACACTCATTTGATAATCATATATATCTATATCTTTTATCATTTATGTCATAATTATACTTCATATACATTAATCTCTGTTTTTATACACACATTCTCTACCTAGCCCCACTGCCAAAGACTATAGTTAAAACACTTAGCTCCTCAGATAGTCAGTTCGCTCAGTACTACGATACAGCACTGTTCTCCAAAGGGTTCAAAAGGAACACAAGAAAATAAAAAAGTATTTTGGAGACTTCCTAATATGGATATTCATACGCAGAGTGGGAGGTGTGGCCTGGGCGGAGCTTATTCCCCCGGTGTCCGCCCTTGGATGGCGGATGGCTTTTCTGTTTGTATTCATATTCAGTACGAGCAAACTGTACAAGTACATGCAACATACAAGCTGGCCTAAAGTATGTGGAACTAACACACATTTAGTCTAGTCTCTTTTTAAGTTATTCGTCTGGCTTTCGTTTTACAAAAAAATGTGCATGCAGCTTGGGCCGGGGTCCCGAGTCATGCTGCGCCCGCCACACTCGCCGGGGGTGACGAGACCTCTGCTGGTCTGCAGACCACCGTCACTCGAAACCAAATATGCACACAGGGAGTCTGCACCACATTCTCAACTCTAGGCAAATAGAATATGGAATAAAATAGATCTAACCATAATTTGGCCCTTTTTTTTCTCTTTCGCAACCATTTGTTGTCTGAAAAAGAATCAAGCTTTTGTGCTTGCTTTGATCTTAGAACAAGTATTGTCTTCACCTGTGCAGTCTCCCTCCCCTAACAGGTTGCGCAATCACGCCAATCCTCACAGATATAGCAATGCCATGACGACCTCAATGCTGAAACGCATTTTGATGGGCAGCTGTCGGCAGGGTATCTTCAACATTTTCCCTTTGTCTCCTGCACACTCTTTATGGCCTCACAATAACCTATTCACTGATTGGCTACACCAAGCCTGAGCTGACATCCCTTGTGCCCCCTAACAGAGTGGGCTGCATGAGTCCCTTCAATCTCAGGAGCACAAGCCATAACACACTCAACGGAGGGAGAGGAGGAATGGAGAAAGAGGGGACAAAACAGGAGATGTCAGAGAGGAGGAGGATGGATACATAAAAAGGAGGGATGAGAAATAGAAGAGGTGAGACTCAGGAGCAAGGCCTAGCAGCCCAGAGAAAGGAGAGAAGACAGAAGGAGGGAGGCATGGGAAATGATTGTCTGACTTCAGCTAAACTTTGATTGGCTAGTTCTCGCTCTCCCTCTCTTTCTCTGTATATCTCTATCTGTCTGGCTTTGATTTGCTTAAGGTTTATCTTGGCCCTAGGGATGTGGTCATGCACTCTGGTCAGTTGTGGTCCATTGGTTGTTGTCCATTTGGGGTTGTGGTTGCGTTGTGGTCACTAAGAGCGCATACCAGCTGGTCCTGAGCTGTCCAGGGATGTCTGGGATGCCCGCCGCGTAAGCGAGGCTAAGGTAGGGTCCACCAATGAGGAAGGAGGAAACAATTTGTACCAGCCAATCACTGTGCTGGAGAGGTCCAGCTCCTCCAATAGGATCTGTGCAACTCCCATGAAGCATTTGTGATCCAGTCGCCCGTAGTCGCCCCAGACTATTACCTGTGGAGAGGGACAGAGATAAGGCCCACAACTTCAAGCACACACGTACACATTACACACACACGCACACAGACACACAAGCAGTACAAGTTCCCGGTGTTATTACCTGGAGGACTTTCCCCTGTGGGCTTTCCTCAAACAGCAGGGCCTGCTGGTAGAGTGGCTCCAGGGTTTTACGTGCAATCTTGGTTTTCTTTTTGGCTTTACAGGCTCCGTTATCCAGCAGGTAGGCCTTGACATAGGGTGCTGCAGAGACAGAGTGGTGTGGGGGAGAAAGGTGAGGGAATGGAGAACAGACACACTTATCTGGGATTGTGTGTGTGTGTGTGTGTGTGTGTGTGTGTGGTACCTGGGAGTGATTTGGACCCTGGTTTGGGTGTAAGGCCACGTGCTCTAATCACCTCCACCTCTAGCTGGCCTTTTTTGTCCATCATTCCGATCTGAACATCTCCTGTAAACCATACACGGTATATCATTAGTGGTGTGTACTCAAGGGAATCTAGGCTTCCCCAAAAATTGTACCCCAAAAAATAAATAAACACATAAAATAACGTATCTTTCATCTCCTTGTGTTTCATGAGCCTTAAATGTACTTTATCTCACCGGAGAAAGCATACAAATGAGTGAAACAGCGCCCCTCTGTCTCTGTATGTGTAGCCCATCTATCTGATGTCGTCTGTTCAAAAAGAGTGTGACATTTTTGCCGATCGTAGCATTGAATGTAAGGGAAGCCAGAGAGAATTTGGCCCCCTTGATAAAAAAATATATGAAATAATAGCCAATCAGCGTTGAGATAAACTGAGTGAGCTCAATTGTGAACGGTCCTTGCGCACCAAAAAAAAGTGTAAAGGGAAGCCAGTTTGGATTTGGCTTTACACCAATCACATCAAATTAAAAGCAGAACGTCATTTACACAATTGATTTTATTTTTGCATCTCGTTGTGTCACTGTCTTCCAGTGGCTAGCTAGCGAAAATCGTTCCTTTCCTAACTAGTGATGGATAGAGATATGGATTTAGACTTGTGGTTTTATTGAATTCTCCCTCCATTTTGGCCAATGATTATAACAGCGATACTAATCCAACCATTAGTTCATACCTTGTTGTGCCCCTGGCCTGAGAGGATGGAAGTTCAATATGTAGCTAGATGTAGAAGGCTAACATTAACTAGCTGGCCTGGCACATCATTGCCCATGAAAGGAATTTAAGTTAGCGAGCAAGCATTTTAGCCAGGTAGCCTAGGACAACAACTAAAATTGTGTACTGTATGACAGAGTGATGAAAGAGAGGAGGATGGCGTTTCTCTACAAGTAGTATGAGTCAACATGTTTTTTCTACTTACACAAACACACGCGCGTGCACACAGACACACACAGACACAGACACAGACACAGACACAGACACAGACACACACACACACACACACACACACACACACACACACACACACACACACTAATCAGCACCATGGACAGCCACCTCATATTTAGCTTATGTTTATTGAACTAAATTGTTTTTGGCATCTTTTAGTTGTCACTGTATTAAACTAAGCATAGGTGATTTGATGATGTTGAAGTTCAAATGGGGCTGGAATAGTTGAGGCAGCTCCTGTTTTCTTTTCGGCGGTAACTCTCTGTGGTTCTAAATCAATAGTTGTTTAGCAGTCCGAAAATGTCAGAAACATTAACTTGCTTGACCATGCTGTAGGTCTGTTTGTTACATGCAATGTGCTTTGTGGACTTCACCAGACAGAGGTTGCTCTCTGGTTTTGTGATGAAACAAAGGTGTGGTTGAATTTATTCTGCCACTGTGTCTTCTTATTGTCTCGACCTTTAGGCCTCTATATCAAGGCATATGAACTAACAGGTTATAGAGCAAACAACGCAATTATCACAACACACTGTCATGACTGTCCTGATCAGGTCAGGTTACAGTTGACCACAACCCTACAGATGATCTCTCAACCCCAACAGAGGAGGAGAGATCTAGGGGTCTGAAGATGTGGGGGTTTTATGACCCCTCACGCCCATGGTAAATCTTAGGCCACAGACAAATTCCTTTGTCCTGTTACTATGGAGAACCAGCCTCAGAACATTAAACATGAAATAAAGGGACTTTGGAACAATGGTTTCCATCAGCCACAATGGTGGTCATGACGATAGACGGAATATGAAAATGTATGTCATTTTTGTTTTGTTATTAAATGTTAATAGATTACATTATTATGAAAACATTGTAACATCAACAGTTTACCTAGTATATGTTTGATGTTTATACATTGTACGTTGTATGGAAAATGTCCAAATCAAAGAGAATGTTTTGGTAAAGATGAAATGTGAAGATAGTTGGATTTGAGTAAAATCTAGACCTTGCCCATAACTTGGTACGCCCAGAGAATTGCCCTAAAGGCGGTTACGCCCACTTCTGACACGAGGGTATAAAACCTGTGAGTAAAGAATTTACAGATAAGACTAAGTGACCCAAGCTGCAGTCGAGGTCTAAAAAGTCAATGAACCCAAAACGCAACACAAGTTTGAAGACAAGGAAATCTTTTTCTACCCATGCTACGGATGAGTAGCTGTGTCTAAGCGGGTGAATTCAAGTCAAACCACCTAGCCTCCACCTCCCATTGAATCGTGGTATCTACACTGTTTCATTCCTACGCTGTGAGCTCTGAGCTACAGAGCTGTCTATCCTCAGAAGAGCCCTTCCAGAACAAGGACGAGGGAACAGACTCCTAAGCCAAAAGGACATCGTGAGGACGACCAGAGAGGTGCACCGGAGAAGTGCGTCATTGAGCAGCCTGAACGGTCCCCTGAACGGTCTACGCGGAGAATCCACAGAGACCTTCCCCACGTAATTACATAATTATATTCTGACCCATAAGAGCGGCAGATTGGGGCAAGGCTAGAGTTAGAATAAGCATAGCTGACAAACTCACCCAAATGTATATTTCTCTCGTGTACTTTCTCTTTTTCTCTCTCTTTTAAATCCCCATTTTGGGTAACACGCGCCATGGTGTGTTGGCCCGTTATACTAAGTTCTACTCAATAGCCTAGAATGTGTTTTTGTGTATGTGTACATTTTATTATCATTTTAGCTTTCTAGCAAATAAATACTCAACTAAGATTGGTGTGGTACGAACTCATTGGTGAGACCCGGGTCCGTGCAGATTCCCGGATTATGCGAAGTTCAGAACGAGATTGTAGAGGTAACTGATTAATTAGCGGCTGTTGTAAAATCGATATTCTGATATTCTTTGAGTTAATTTGGGAAATAGAAACTCAATAAAAACGTATTTTCCCATGGTGCCCCAGGTTAATGAGTTAATAATTGCTTGATTCAGTTAATCACGCAATTAGAAACTTTTAATCATTCGATGGGCAACAGTCGTCACATTAACTAATACAACGTCACAACAACACACTGTAGGGTAAGGTTGTAATATGGCTTTTTGTCCCTGGCTTGGATTCCTTAGCGATTTTACCCACGCATCACTACTGTCCATCATATCCCTTTGTGCCACTCACCCATGGCGGGTGTGGCTAATGTTTGCCGGCCCACCAGTTGGGCGGGGCCAAGGCCATCCAGGAAGTCACTGAACTGACTGTCAACCCCCAGCCTCATCCCCGAGAAGATTAGACTGGAACACACATAAACACACTGAGGTTAGACTACTGAAGATCAGAATAACGTTAAACTGGACAAGCATTGAAGTGAGAATGACACTACCACTACAAACAAAGAGAGAGTGAGGCTAGAGATACTGACTTCCCCTCAGAGCTGTAGCTATTCATGCTCCCGTCAGTGGAGTCTCTGCTGGCCTGGCGGTTCATGGCAGAGCGGGGGTACTCTACAGCCATGCCCACCTCTGTACTCCGCTGGATCTGAATTTTGTTCTTTTTTTTGCCCTTCTTCTTAGTATCCACCACCACTGCTTTTTATTACACACAACAAATACAACAACAATACATTCATATTACCAACTGGTTTTAATATGGGTGCTGGATACAGGGCTTGTGTATGGTGGGGTCTTGTTTGTATGGTCTGTCTGTGTTACCTTTCTGGGAGGTCAGCTGTGAGGTGCTGCAGCTGCGTCTGGAGGGCAGGCCTACAATGGCCACCACCCGTTGGCTGAGGCTGGAGCGTCGCTTCTTGCCCCCGCCCAATGCTGTATCTGATTGGCTGCCGTCCGTGTGCTCAATGCCATAGATCTCACCACTCACACTGGTGCTCTTCAACATGCTGCGGCCTGACGCACGCATCGCCTTGCTACACACACACACACACACACACACACACACACACATTTTGTAGTCTTTACTGCAACACACAGGTGTGTGCGTGTGTGTGTGTGTGTGTGGTTCTTTTTACTTGAAGCGTCCCCGGGGTCTCTCTGACTGGATGGATATGTAGCTGGTACTACTGATGCGGGAGGCACTGCTGGTGCGAGAGATGGCTGACACGTCGCTGACATCACTGTCTGAAGACTTGCGGGATACGTTCTCACAGCTGGTTCTCCTCTGGTCCTTATACAGCTATAGAGAGAGGATTAGAGAGGGACAGGATGAGAAGAAATATTCACATCTATTTCATGCCAATAAAGTTGACTGAATTTAATTATTTTTAATTGAGAGGGGGGATAGAGGAGTGAGGGGTGAGAGAGAGGCAAGATGAATATGGAGAGATGGTCATAAATATGGGGAGTGAGAGAGAGGGACAGAGAAATGGAGAGAGGTCAGATGAGCTCCTGCAGTTTTCAGCATGTTCTTAACAAAATTTAGATTTAGAATTAGATAAACTTTGATTTTTTTGTCAGGAACATATACAGGATGCTACCCTCTACAACATAACCTTCACTCCAAATCAAAACTCAAAACCTACAACCTGATTTTGGACAGAATTACGGAATGACCTGGAAGGCTTACAACTACCAAAGATTATTATTCCAACGCTATACAGAAAATGCTCTGGAAAACAATAGAAACCTGAAAACACCATCCAACCTGGAACTGAGCGAGTAATGTTTAGTATGAAGCTAGATTTTATTTCCAAAAGCCAAGAAGAAAATACATTACATTACTTTAGAAGGACTGAATGATCATTTAAGGCTGCCAAGCTTGATACAACTTCAATTAGCACTGAAGTGTCAAGTGAGAGGTGTCAAAGCCCTTTAGCCCAACAATGCCAAGAGAGTCGAACAGTCTACTCCAACCAAATGGAGAGGCCTTAGAAGCTTCCTCCCGCTGTTCAGAGGTAATTAAAATACAGTACCCTGTGTATGTAAAGAATGATAAGGCAAGAAAAGATCACAAAATGAAGCTCTTTATGGAAAATCAAGAGACTTTTTGCTGACTATTATAAAAATGGGAACATCAGCAACCTCATTTTCCACACAAACCATCCCCTGGCATGGCACAGTGCCACTTTAGCACACTACTCCTCTGTTAACAGGGGGGGTGTTAACGAGGGGTGGAAACTCAGGATACTAGACAACGAGGACTCTGAGTCAGCTAATATACGTATATCCCTATAAGTCTGGAACAGTATTGGTACAGGGCAACCCCAAACAGTTTCAGCTGGACTTTCAACTAATCAAAGAATTAGCCCAGCAGGAGAAGCTCTCCCTTGAGAAAGATACCCCCACCCCGAACGGGTCAGATCAGACCTCTTCATTATATAACCCCACAGACGAGCAACCCCAAGTGGAAAGTCAACCTCCCAGCACAGAGTACTACCCCCTCATTGAAATGAAGGATACATTTACCCAGCTGGAGGTAAGGCAGGTGGAGCTGGAACAGCAGGTGATTACACTTCAGTCAGCACAGACCCAGACAACAGTCCAGCACAACAACACCCCCTTAACCAGACCCGGAGAGCTGGAGGTGGAGAGAGACATATCTGCACTCTGGACTGTGGTGAGACAACTTCAACAGGAGAAAGAGCAGAAGAAGAACAGAGCACTAGAGGTGAGGATCAGACTGCTGGAAGAGAGGGTGAGGGGGATGGCATTTGACAGAGAACAACCCACTAGAGATGTGGCAAACCAAGCAGAGAAGCCAGCAGAACAGCCCACCTCAGCTCCCAACAAAAGTCTCGACACCAGAGCAGAACAGTCCACACCAGACCCTGACCATAGCATCGACATCACAGCAGAACAGACAAATGAAGAACCCCAAGCCCAGGGTATCTCACCCCCTCTGAGCACCCCCCCTGTCAGCCACCCTGATAGCCATCCTGCCTATCCCCCCACACCCACTGAGGATATAACCAAGACACAGATTGTACTCCTTATGGACTCAAATGGGAAATATATACAAGAAGAAAAACTTTTTCCCCAAACACAGTGTCTAAACTCTGGTGTCCAAACACCCAGCGCACCCTCGACCTTCTGTCTGAGGACCAACTAGGGTCACCCAGCCACATAATAATACACACAGGCACAAACGACCTGAGAACACAGCAGGAAAGTGTGGCCACAGCACTCAAGGGAGTGATAGAAGCTTCTTCTTCTACTGCTACCATACAGCGGGTAAACACAAGTATTTCCCGTGACTGTGCCTCAAAACCAAATGTTTCCTGGCCCACCACTCTAACCTGGACTTGAACAGCCTCTATGACCAGGTCCACCTATACAAGGCAGCAGTGCCCACCTTCGCCAGACTCTAAAGGACATCGCTGTCAAACTCAGCCAGCTGCCAACAATTCACACAGAAGCAACAGACACCCCGCTCAGACCAGCGAGACACTCTCCCAGACCTGTGGGACAACCCACCCCCACCCCAACCAATCAACACCCCACATAAGTCAACCATGCCCACACCCCATTTAGGTCCCCTCAGATCAGACCTATGTCCCTCCTGCCCACCCCGCAAAGTGGGCCTTAACATGGAAGTCACGCATACGCCCAGGCCGTGAGCAGGCAAACAGGCCCAACCCCCACTCTTACACTAACCCAAGCCAATGGCATGTACCAGATGCTCAGCAGGCTCTGCTCACACTTACTGGCCTGAGGCCAAACCACATGACCAACATGTGGAACACAAAGCCTTCACTATCACATCCTGGAATATCCAAGGCCTGAGGTCATCTGCCTTTGGCCTAAAGAGCAGGAACCTGGACTTCATCAAAGAAATCGGAAATACAGACATTGTTATCCTACAAGAAACCTGGTATAGAGGAGACGGACCCACTGGTTGCCCTCTAGGTTACAGAGAGCTGGTAGTACCATCCACCAAACTACCAGGTGTGAAAGAGGGAAGGGACTCAAGGGGGAAAGCTAATTTGGTATAGAGCAGACCTAACTCACTCCATTAAATTAATCAAAACAGGAACATTTTACATTTGGCTAGAAATTCAAAAGGAAATCATATTAACAGAGAAAAATGTCCTGTGTGCTACCTATATCCCCCCAATAGAATCCCCTTAGGGTGAAATCAATAATTTCCAGGCCCAGGGACATGTACTAGTCGGTGGTGACCTAAATGCTAGAACCAGACAAGAACCTGACACCCTCAGCACACAGGGGGACAAACACCTACCTGGACGTGACAGCAATTCAATCCCTTTTAGACAACTTCCTGGATAAAACATTCCAGAGTAATAGTGAAGATGTAAACTTGGCAGTAGAAAATCTTAACAGTATATTTGACCTCTCAGCTTCCCTATCAAATCTAAAAATCTCAAATAGAAAACCAAAGAAAATATTACAATGACAAATGGTTAGAGGAAGAATGCAAAAATCTTAGTAAGAAATTGAGAAACCTGTCCAACCAAAAACATAGAGACCGGAAAACCTGAGTCTAAGCTTTCACTATGGTGAATCACTAAAACAATACAGAAATACACTATGGAAAAAGAAGGAACAGAACGTCAGAAATCAGCTCAATGTAATTAAAGAATCCATAGACTGTAACCACATCTGGAAAAATTGGAAAACACTAAACAAACAACATAAAGAATTATCTATCCAAAATGGAGATGTATGGGTAAACCACTTCTCCTATCTTTTTGGCTCTATAACAAAGAACAAACAGCAAAAACATATACATGATCAAATACAAATCTTAGAATCAACTATTAAAGACTACCAGAACCCACTGGATTCTCAAATTACCTTGAATGAACTACAGGACAAAAATAAAAACCCTCCAACCCAAAAAGGCCTGTGGTGTTGATGATATCCTCAATGAAATGATAAAATATACAGACAACAAATTCCAATTGGCTATACTAAAACTCTTTAACATCCTCCTCAGCTCTGGCATCTTCCCCAATATTTGGAACCAAGGACTGATCACTCCAATCCACAAAAGTGGAGAAAAATTTGACCCCAATAACTACTGTGGGATATGCGTCAACAGCAACCTTGGGAAAATCCTCTACATTATAATTAACAGCAGACTCATACATTTCCTCAGTGAAAACAATATACTGAGCAAATGTCAAATTGGCTTTTTACCAAATTATCATACGACAGACCACGTATTCACCCTGCACACCCTAATTGACAAACAAACAAATCAAAACAAAGGCAAATAATTTCATGCTTTGTTGATTTAAAAAATACTTTGACTCATTTTGGCATGAGGGTCTGCTATACAAATTGATGGAAAGTGGTGTTTGGGCAAAAACATACGACATTATAAAATCCATGTACACAAACAACAAGTGTGCGGTTAAAATTTCTTCCCACAGGGCCATGGGGTGAGACAGGGATGCAGCTTAAGCACCACCCTCTCCAACATATACAGTGCCTTGCGAAAGTATTCGGCCCCCTTTAACTTTGCGACCTTTTGCCACATTTCAGGCTTCAAACATAAAGATATAAAACTGTATTTTTTTGTGAAGAATCAACAACAAGTGGGACACAATCATGAAGTGGAACGACATTTATTGGATATTTCAAACTTTTTTAACAAATCAAAAACTGAAAAATTGGGCGTGCAAAATTATTCAGCTCCTTTACTTTCAGTGCAGCAAACTCTCTCCAGAAGTTCAGTGAGGATCTCTGAATGATCCAATGTTGACCTAAATGACTAATGATGATAAATACAATCCACCTGTGTGTAATCAAGTCTCCGTATAAATGCACCTGCACTGTGATAGTCTCAGAGGTCCGTTAAAAGCGCAGAGAGCATCATGAAGAACAAGGAACACACCAGGCAGGTCCGAGATACTGTTGTGAAGAAGTGTAAAGCCGGATTTGGATACAAAAATATTTCCCAAGCTTTAAACATCCCAAGGAGCACTGTGCAAGCGATAATATTGAAATGGAAGGAGTATCAGACCACTGCAAATCTACCAAGACCTGGCCGTCCCTCTAAACTTTCAGCTCAAGGAGAAGGAGAAGAAGAAGGAGAAGGAGAAGACAAGGAGAAGACTGATCAGAGATGCAGCCAAGAGGCCCATGATCACTCTGGATGAACGGCAGAGATCTACAGCTGAGGTGGGAGACTCTGTCCATAGGACAACAATCAGTCATATATTGCACAAATCTGGCCTTTATGGAAGAGTGGCAAGAAGAAAGCCATTTCTTAAAGATATCCATAAAAAGTGTCGTTTAAAGTTTGCCACAAGACCACCTGGGAGACACACCAAACATGTGGAAGAAGGTGCTCTGGTCAGATGAAACCAAAATTGAACTTTTTGGCAACAATGCAAAACGTTATGTTTGGCGTAAAAGCAACACAGCTGAACACACCATCCCCACTGTCAAACATGGTGGTGGCAGCATCATGGTTTGGGCCTGCTTTTCTTCAGCAGGGACAGATGAAAAGATGGTTAAAGGAAGATGGTTAAAATTGATGGGAAGATGGATGGAGCCAAATACAGGACCATTCTGGAAGAAAACCTGATGGAGTCTGCAAAAGACCTGAGACTGGGACGGAGATTTGTCTTCCAACAAGACAATGATCCAAAACATAAAGCAAAATCTACAATGGAATGGTTCAAAAATAAACATATCCAGGTGTTAGAATGGCCAAGTCAAAGTCCAGACCTGAATCCAATCGAGAATCTGTGGAAAGAACTGAAAACTGCTTTTCACAAATGCTCTCCATCCAAGGAATGGGAAAAAATGTCAGTCTCTCGATGTGCAAAACTGATAGAGACATACCCCAAGCGACTTACAGATGTAATTGCAGCAAAAGGTGGCGCTACAAAGTATTAACTTAAGGGGGCTGAATCATTTTGCACGCCCAATTTTTCAGTTTTTGATTTGTTAAAAAAGTTTGAAATATCCAATAAATGTCATTCCACTTCATGATTGTGTCCCACTTGTTGTTGATTCTTCACAAAAAAAATACAGTTTTATATATTTATGTTTGATGCCTGAAATGTGGCAAAAGGTCGCAAAGTTCAAGGGGGCCGAATACTTTCGCAAGGCACTGTATATCAAAAAATTGTCGAGGGCACTAGAAAAATCTGCATCACCCGGCCTCACCCTACTAGAATCTGAAGTCAAATGTCTACTGTTTGCTGATGATCTGGTGTTTCTGTCACCAACCAAGGAGGGCCTACAGTAGCACCAAGATATTCTGCACAGATTCTGTCAGACCTGGGCCCTGACAGTAAATCTCAGTAAGACCAAAATAATGGTGTTCCAAAAAAGGTCCAGTCGCCAGGACCACAAATACAAATTCCATCTAGACACCGTTACCCTAGAGCACACAAAAAACTATACATACGTTGGCCTAAACATCAGCACCACAGGTAACTTCCATAAAGCTGTGAACGATCTGAGAGACAAGGCAAGAAGGGCATTCTATGCCATGAAAAGGAACATAGAATTTGACATACCAATTAGGATCTGGCTAAAAATACTTAAATCAGTGATAGAACCCATTGCCCTTTATGGTTGTGAGGTCTGGAGTCCGCTCACCAACCAAGAATTCACAAAATGGGACAAACACCAAATTGAGACTGCATGCAGAATTCTAAAAAAATATCCTCAGTGTAAAACGTAGAACACCAAATAATGCATGCAGAGCAGAATTAGGCCGATTCCCGCTAATTATCAAAATCCAGAAAAGAGCTGTTTAATTCTACAACCACCTAAAAGGAAGCGATTCCCAAACCTTGCATAACAAAGCCATCACCTACAGAGAGAAGCTGGAGAAGAGTCCCCTAAGCAAGCTGGTCCTGAGGCTCTGTTCACAAACACACCCCACATAGCCCCAGGACAGCAACACAATTAGACCCAACCAAATCATGAGAAAAAAAAAGATAATTACTTGACACATTGGAAAGAATTAACAAAAAAACAGAGCAAACTAGAATGCTATTTGGACCTAAACAGAGAATACACAGTGGCAGAATACCTGACCACTGTGACTGACCCAAACTCAAGGAAAGCTTTGACTATGTACATACTCAATGATCATAGCCTTGCTATTGAGAAAGGCCGCCGAAGGCAGACCTGGCTCTCAAGAGAAGATAGGCTATGTGCACACTTCCCACAAAATGAGGTGGAAACTGAGCTGCACTTCCTCACCTCCTGCCCAATGACCATATTAGAGACACATATTTCCCTCAGATTACACAGATCCACAAAGAATTTGAAAACAAACCCAATTATGATCAACTCCCATATCTATTGGGTGAAATACCACAGTGTGCCAGCAGCAAGATTTGTGACCTGTTGCCACAAGAAAAGGTCAACCAGTGAAGAACAAACACCATTGTAAATACAACCCAACATTTATGCTTATTTATTTTCCCTTTGTACTTTAACCATTTGTACATCGTTACAACACCGTATATATACATAATATGACATTTGTAATGTCTATTCTATTGGAACTTCTGTGAGTGTAATGTTTACTGTTCATTTTTATTGTTTATTTCACTTTTGTATATTATCTACTCCACTTGCTTTAGCAATGTTAACATATGTTTGCCATGCCAATAAATCCCCTTGAATTGAATTGAATTGAGAGGAACAAACGGACAGGGATATGGGGAGCGAGAGAGAGAGAGGGACAGAGAGAAATGGAGAAATACAAAGAGGGTTAGGGTTAGGGGCTGACCTCAAGTGACAGGTGACTGACCTCGCGTTTGCTCTTGAGCACCCTCTCCACGTCCCTGCTAGAAGTGGACGGAGCAGCAGAACTCCTATAGGAGTCCCTCTGCTGCACCTTCATCTGGAGCTGACGAACACGCTCCTCTGCTGCTAGGGCTAGACACACACACACATACATACAGGGAGGAAATAGCAAAAATATATACACCCACAATTAATCACCGCACACCCACATTTAATCACTCACTCACTCACTCACTCACTCACTCACTCACTCACTCACTCACGTTTACAGACAAAATCAAGTCAAGAAAGCCACACACACCTTGCTCTACTGGGCTGCTGCTCTTGTCTGGGACCTGCGGGAGTTGTCTGACCCTGCGAGCTGCTGACGAGGACATCACTGAGGAGGACAGAGACGCACCACCTTGGAGGTGGCCCCTGAGAGATAGAGAGAGAGATGGAACGAGAGAGAGGATGAGAGAATGCAACCACTACTACTGTTTATTTATTTTTTTACCCCCTTTTCTCCCCAATTTCGTGGAATCCAATTGTTTTTAGTAGCTACTATATTGTCTCATCGCTACAACTCCTGTACGGGCTCGGGAGAGACGAAGGTTGAAAGTCATGCGTCCTCCGATACAGCCGCACTGCTTCTTAACACAGCTCGCATCCAACACGGAAGCCAGCTGCACCAATGTGTCGGAGGAAACACCGTGCACCTGGCAACCTTGGTTAGCGCGCACTGCGCGCACTGCGCCCGGCCCGCCACAGGAGTCGCTGGTTCTCGATGAGACAAGGACATCCCTACCGGCCAAGCCCTCCCTAACCCGGACGACGCTAGGCCAATTGTGCGTCGCCCCACGGACCTCCCGGTCGCGGCCGGTTACGACAGAACCTGGGCGCGAACCCAGAGTCTCTGATGGCACAGCTGGCGCTGCAGTACAGCGCCGTTATACCACTGCGCCACCCGGGAGGCCTCTAGTTAGACAGAGTTTTGAAGCATAGGATCTAAGAAGAGCACGAGACAGAGTCAAGCTTGGTAGGAAAGTGAGGGGAAGTGTACTATGCGCAATATGCGTTTCAGTGTGGCTGGTGTGAGGTCTTGTAGCAAAAACAGCTTGACACATTTAGACCAAGAAAAACAGACAATTAGCATTATTGAGTGTACAAAACATTAAGGACACCTTACTAATATTGAGTGGCAACCCACCCTTCCCCTTTTGTCTTCACCCGCTTTTGTCTTCACCCCATCCTTCACCCTCTGAGTGGCATACACAATCCATGTCGCAATTGTCTCAAGGTTTAAAAATCCTTCTTTAACCTGTCTCCTCCCCTTCATCTACATTGATTGAAGTGGATTTAACAAGTGACATCAATAAAGGATCACAGTTTTCACCTGGATTCACCTTGTCAGTCTATGTTATGTTCTTAATGTTTTGTACACTCAGTGTACACTTACACACAAACGCACGCACGCACGCACACACACACACACACACACACACACACACACACACACACACACACAGGCCCATGGCTGGGGTACAATATCAAATAAATAGTGCATTATAGGCAGTGGAATCATGGAGGAGGAAGGCAACAGCTCTTTCTCTCTCAGGCTGCTCCTCCAAGGCCACTGAGGTGAGGGGTCAGAGGTCAGCACCTGTATGGTTGGGGTGAGCCCGGGGCCAACTCCTGGAGGGTCCCCTTACCGAGAGGCCGCAGGGGAGGGGGCCGTCCTCGGGACCCCCTCAGGATGGAGGTGGGCTTTATTCTGGGGGCCCCAACACACACACCATACACACCGTGTGCACAAAGTCGCAGCATGCAAAAATGAAAGAAAATAACAGAAGAGGAAAAGAGGAAAGAAAGGAAAAATGATGAAAAGAAAAGAAGGAGCTTTGTCAAACATATTGAAATCAGCATACACAGTGTGAGAGACATCTCAGAAGACAACATTGTTAAAGGTGCAGGTCAAACTACCTTATTCCATATTAGGAAAGACCCCACTTTGATACTGAACTGCCAATTACAAACGCAAGCTCATCTTGCCTCCATCTCAGAGAATCCTGACCCACGCTTTCATGATTATGTTAGCATCCCCATGCTAACCGCTGCACTGCACTGCAGCCCAGTACAGTACATGTGTACGTGACTTAATCTGATAGATTATTCTGAAATCAGCGTTTGAAATTGTGGTAATGTGGATGAACTGGTGGACAGAAAAGAGGGGGATCCCCACTAGAGGTAAAAGTCACCATATAGGTGCAGATTTAGGATCAGTTTACCCCAAACAAATCCTAACCTCAATTATTGTGGGGGAAAACTGATCTTAGATCAGTGTCTAAAGTGAACTTCATCCTAGACTGGGAATTTGTGGGAGGGGACAGACTATGATGGCAGGATGAATCTCGCAATGAGATTCACATGCTCGACTCAAACTTTAATTTCAATTCTGTGCTGATGTGAACGGGAGATTTTATGAAAGTTTGAGGATTGGGCCGGAAGTGATGATGTTGATAAACAAAAATCAGGGTATATGCTATGATTGGCCCCCTTACCTGTCGTTGTCAGGGAGCTTCTTGCCCAGAGTGTGACAGGTGGATGAGTCCAGGCTCCGAGTTTGCCTGGGAGATGGGAGATGAGTGGAAAACAGAAAGAAACGGATGAAGGGATGAATAAATAAACGGAGAGAGTATGGGACAGGGGTAAACAGCTGGGGTAAGTGAGAGAAGTCTGATTTTCTATTCGTCATGAAACGTCTAGCCTTATGCTCTACAGAAGACAAGCCAGTTAGGCGATTGATTTGATTAAGTTGTCAATACACATCAATGGAATATGGAGTACGGAACAATGATCGTGAAGAAGCGGCACACATGTATTCATTGAACAAGTAATGTGTGTGTATGTGTGTGTGTACCTCTTCTTTGCACTGAGGTGGTTAACTGTCTCCTGTCTAGGTACTAGAGGTTCCATCATCCATTTGCTTCATACACACCACAAACACGAAGGTGATGAGATGACATGATGAGAAACACAGACACACAGACACACGCACAAAAGCACACGCACACACGCACACACATGAACACACACACACACACACACACACCACTTACATAGATATAAACTCAACTTTAATCCTGAATTACGTTGAATTTGTTATGAATATTAAAGACACACATTAGTGATAATGATAAAAGCTCAGTTGGCAATGCAGTAGACACATAAAAACTTCTGAAATCCTTATCAAAGCTCAGCGATTCTAAAGGAGAAGATAAGGAGAAGATAGAGGCTTCTAGAATGCTAGAATACAATCTGGATTGTGGAACACAACCTGCAGACTGTTAGATTCTAGAATAAAAACTACAAGCCACAGGGATTATAAAGAACAAACACAAGAAACTAGTCCATACTATGCCAAAAGACACTGTACATAGTCCCATAGAGAAACATGATCGATTGTGATATGTTTAGGGTTGGTTAGAAGTTAGCTAATTATCAGTGTTTGCATTTGGGTTTAGTACAGGTGTGGGGGTTAGGGTTGGGGTTGGGGTCAGCTGCTAACAGGGGGGTTGGGGTGGGAGCAGTGGGGAAGGGATACCTGTCGTCTTCTGGGGAGGCGTGTTGGATTAGAATCCTGGGGCTGGCGGGGCGTCTGCGGGGCAGAGACTGGGAGCAGCTGAGACCCAGCAGCACCCCCGGTGGACACACAGAGAAACACATGCATCATGGATCAACTGCACTCTCATAGGGGCTGTATCGAGTTCATGGGTCTATCATATCTCTGAGTCTCAGTTTAAGGCTGTTACCACAAAAATGCCCAGATAATTTCAGACTACTCCAACAAAAAAGGACCCTGTCTTTAAGACAGCTCATAAAGTAGCTATGTACAAACAGTCACTCCAGCAGATCCACAAAGAGAATGGATTACTACAGATACTTGTACTAGTACTATACCAATCCTTATACACAAACCTTAAGGGTGTACTTAAAACTACATCCACCACACTGTCCCCACACACACTGTCCCCACACACACACACACACACACACACACACACACACACACACACACACAAACACACACACACACACACACAGGTGGTAGATTGTCTGAGGCTGGATGCAGGCAGTGTACAGGTCAGTGGGCTGGTACCTTTGGGGATCTGGTGAAGGAACACTATGGTTCCTTTCTGGGTTCAGACAGTTGGTGCTAGCACTCCTAGTCTTAACCCTGTCCAGAGAGGTATGTAGATCACTAGCTCAATAACATGCCATCCAATGTAGGGGTGGAGAGGAGGGGACACAGAACAAAGAAGAGGAACATGGAAAGGAAAGAGATGTTAGGTACTTAAATCATAAAGGACATGCTAGTCTGAACGTTGTTTTAAGTGATCCGATGATTGATTGAAGTCAATACAAGTCATTCAGTGTTGGGGAGTAGTGAACTCTATGTATTTCAAGTAGTAATTTAACTGCATTGACAGTTGTATTTGAACTAAATTCCAATATTGGTAGTGTTTTCAGTAGTTAAATACTTTATTACCATGTAGTGGTGTAGCTAACTACTGGAAGTACACACTACTTTTTTTGCAAAAATAAAATATTGGTGGTAGACAAGAATACCTTTTTGTTTGTTAGCATCAGACCTGCCAAATTCTCACTTGAAACATCGTTTTTAGTCCATGACATTTCAGATTTAAATATGATACTTTTTCGTAGTTAACTACTTTTTCATAGTAACTTAAGTTAAGTAAACTATATTTTTCACAAGGGTAGCTTTAGTGTAGCTTAACTTTTAAAGTGAGAAGTAACTGGTAGCTTGGTAAAATATATTTTCAGAGTAGCTTCCCCAACACTGAAGACATTGTCAGGTCGTGAGATAGCCAGGTTGTCATGGAGACCTGTTCTCCGGTTGTCAGAGGAGTTTGTGAACATAGTATGAGGAGGTCACTGAGGGCTGAAGGTGTGTGTGTCTTACCTAATGGTGACCTCGTCTGTAAACCTGAGAACGTGTTGTGTGAAAGAGCTGCGTATTGCCGTGACAACGCTGGAACGCACCATTGAGCCAGTCTTTAAACATGCAGGCAGTGTGGAACTTTACTCAAGACAATGAAAAGAGTAACATATAAAAAGCATGCAATAAAGAGACAACAAAAAACAACTTAACATCAAACAAACAGAGGCCAAGAGTGGGAAAGGATGTGGTAGCCGACAACTATGGACAATACTCACATGGGCAAGAGAACTGTTTTTGCAAACTGGACTACTTTCAATACTTGCCCAAAGACAATTGATGGAATTCATCCCAGAAAATCCGGAAGATAAACATCAGTAAGACCAGGATACAGTCGGGTGCATATGATGTAGTTATACGAGGTCAACTCAAGGGATGTTACCTCCTGAACATAAAACTACACAAGTATCAACACTGACGGCGGTACAAAGTTGGGAGGGGAGCCATTTTCTAACACAACCTCGCTCTCTTCTTCTTCCACCTACCTGTAAATGTCCTTGTGGATGCCATTGACTAAGAGAGGCATCTTAGGGGGTAGTGTGGTACTGTGTCTAGGAGAGCCCCTGGGTGAGTCGTGTGACGCATGTATGCATGCAGGAGACGTAGATAGAAAACGGGGAAGGAGGAAGATGGATTAACAGAATGTAAACATGGTTCCTGAAATACTACTAAAGAAAGACAGGAGAGCAGCATGCCAGCTGAGTGCATGTATGTCAGGCTCTACCAGCCATACTTTACCACTTACCTATGTGGGTGGGCTCACTGGGACAGTATTGCACCTTTGTCGAATATACTGGATCTTTTACATTTTTACAGACACTCTTATCCAGAGCGACTTACAGCAGCAATTAGGGTTAAGTGCCTTGCTTTAAGGGCACATCGACAAATGTTTTGCCTAGTCGGTTCCAAACCAGCAACCTTTGGGTTACTGGCCCAACGCTCTTAACCGCTAGACTACCTGCCTTCCAGTAACGCGCTGAACTAAAGTGGCCTCTAATGTTGGAGGAACATTCATTCGGCTATGAATGGACCAGAATAGCTACATGACGCTAACTCTGAATAACTAGCAGCCCCTCAGGCATTGGCCAGGGTCAACAGAGGCTATGTGCGGTCAGTGGTGGACAGTCCCAGTGTTGATGTCTGGGTGGGTATGTGTTGCGTCACTGTCACACGGGACAGGATGGACACACTGAAAGATCCATCACTCTCTCACACACATGATGACGCATTTAGGAGATTGAGTGAAGTCATCAAGAAATATACACCCATCTTTATGCAGCTCCAATATTCATGTATAAAAAGGCTAAGGATAAAGGCTGATAAGGATAGTGCGAATGAGGATGATGATCATATCTAATACTACCACTACTAATAATAATATTTCAATATCAAATAAAACATGTGATGACACCTGTTTACCTTTCAGTGTGTAGGCATTCTGCACTTTTGCCCCGCATTGACTGGTGGATCAGGATGACCTCACTGTAGTTACCATGGGGATGGATGACACATGAGGAAGTAAACAACGAAGCCAAACCAGAGGACAGAGAAAGAACAGAGATACAAAGCTGAGCCAGCGGAGAACAATGGGAGAGGTAGAAGTTACCCCTAACCATAGATCTATCAGATGACTCTACCCAATTTCCCAACCCTAACCATTACAGGGGATGAACAAATCTGACCCTGTGTCAGTGGTTAGGGGAAACCTCTACCTACTCCGATGACAGCAGCTCTTGTCTCATGGCAATAACTTAATCGAGTCTTAATCAACAAACAACAGAGACCAAACAAACAAGTGGCCAGCCATATCCAAACATAGTCCCCACAATTCATTGTGCCGAATCACAGAAAGAAGAACACAAAGGAAGAAATTAAACCGAAGGTACTGTCTGAACTGAAAGAGATGGCAGGGAGAGGGAATCCATGGCCAACTGATTGTACACACACACACACACACACACACACACACACACACACACACACACACACACACACACACACACACACACACACACACACACCTGTCATCTACATAGTCCTGCTCCTGGTAGTGTCCTCTGGTAGAGTCGTAGTAGCGGGTGGGAGAACGAGACCTCCTACTATGGTGGATCTCATCATCCAAACTCCTGATACAGAGGGGTGAGATATGGAGATATGGGACAGGGAGAGAGATGGAAAGAGATAAGGGGGAGAACAAGGCTTTTAGCTGTGGTAACACTGTACAAAAGCAATATTCTCAGCGCTATTTGTTCTGGGTCACGGAAACGGCAAAACAAAAAGTGGTCCTTCAAGTTCTCCTCCCTTTCCTCTCCTCACCCTTTTCTTCATCAACACCCCTTCTCCCCCCTCTCCTCTCCTCTCACCTCTGGGTGGGTACATTGGCGGGTCGTGATCGCCCCCTGCCCTGTTCCTCTCTGTGAGGAGAGACAGATCGAGAGCGATGCTGGGGTGTCCTCTTCTGCTCCGGCACCTCCAGAGTGGTGGCGTGGGGATCCTTCTGCTGCCTCCCCCTCTCCCGCGAACCCCTCTCGGCAGCTACACACACACCCACAGGGGGAGAGAAGCTGTGCTCATAACATCAAACATACATACGATATATTGTCCCAAACTGGCACAATTGCAGGCAAGTTGACATTTATTGTCATGAATCTTGCCCTCAAGGCAGAACTGAGAGATTTTTGAAATGGTCCATATCGTAAAACTTTTTTCTTTTTTTTGTCTTAATTTAATGTTAGGGTTAGCACTGTGATTAAGGTTAGGGTTAAGTTTAAAATCAGATTTTATGACTTTGTGGCTTTGCCAGCTAGTGACCACTCTGCAGAACTGCCTCCAGGGCAAGATTTGTGACAATAAATGCCAACCTGCCAATTGCAGCCCTCAGATCTATGACAATACTAAAACAAACTACTCATGCCGGTTTGAACTCAAAGTTACCCACTGTCCCTGCTTTAACATAAGTGCGCACGCACGCACGCACGCACACACGCACACGCACACGCACACACACACACACACACACACACACACACACACACACACACACACACACACACACACACAGACACAGACACAGACACAGACACAGACACAGACACAGACACAGACACAGACACACACACACAGACACAGACACAGACACACACACACACACACACACACACACACACACACACACACACACACACACAAATACAGCAGGGTCGTTTTCTGAGGCCCAGTGTCCTGACGACAACAGAACCAAATATTAAGTTGTAGAATGTTGATGGAATGTGTCTCTCAGTAAGACAGCATGCCCATGCCCCCACCCACCTTTAGACATAGGTCCAGTGTCATCGTACTCAGGCTCTTTAACACGCTGAGAACCTGCACAATGGTTGGCACACATGGAAAACACAGGCACAGACAGAAGGAATGGGTTAAGCAGACTACATTGATATAGACATGCATGCCGACACAAACACACACACACACACACACACACACCACAGAAGGCTGCTGAGGGGAGAACGGCTCATAATAATGGGCGGAACAGAGCAAATGAAATGGCATATTTGATACCATTCCACATATTCCGCTCCAGCCATTACCACGAGCCCATCCTCCTCAATTAAGGTGCCACCAACCTCCTGTTGCACACACAAACTACATTTATATACAGTAATATCTCAAACACACACACACACACACACACACACACACCACTAACACACAATAGGGTAAGTAGACCACATAGATTACAAACAGATGTATTGGGAACACACAATGGACATGCACCCGTCTGTGACTTACGCTGCAGCTTCTTGCTGGGTGTGTCTGTGTTTCTGCGGGGCATGTAAGGGGATGGCCAGGGCAGGGGGATAGACGACACGTCGTGGGTCTGCAGCTTGTACCAGTGAGGCTTGTCATCCAACGGGGCTGTCTCCAGCTCTATTAGGATCTAGACATACGTAACCAATATAAACAAGATCAATCAGTTACACACAAGGCCAATGACAGCAATTCATGCACTCCTAGATGCACAATTGAAAGCATCCTGTCGGTTCGGCAACTGCACCACACGCAACCACTAGGCTCTCCAGAGGGTGGTACGGTCTGCCCCAAAAAATCACTGGGGGCACACTGCCTGCCCTCCTGGACACCTACAGCACCTGATGTCACAGGAAGGCCAGAAAGAAAGATCATCAAGGACATCAACGACTCGAGCCACGGCCTGTTCACCCTGCTATCATCCAGAAGGCGAGGTCAGTACAGGTGCATCAAAGCTGGGACCGAGAGACTGAAAAACAGCTTCTATCTCAAGGCCATCTGACCGTTAATTAGCCATCACTAGCTGGTTACCACTTGGTTAGTCAACCCTGCACCTTAGAGGCTGCTGCCCTATGTACATAGACATGGACTCACTGGTTACTTTAATAATGGAACACTGGTCACTTTAATAATGTTTACATAATGCTTTACACATTTCATCTGCACAGTGCATTCAGAAAGTATTCAGACCCCTTGAATTCTTCCACATTGTGTTGCGTTACATCATTTTTAAATGGAAGAAGTTTGGAACCACCAAGACTCTTCCTAGAGCTGGCCGCCTGGCCAAACTGAGCAATCGGGGGAGAAGAGCTTTGTCAGGGAGGTGACCAAGAACACTCTGACAGAGCTCCATAGTTTATCTGTGGAGATGGGAGAACCTTCTAGAAGGACAACCATCTCTGCAGTACTCCACCAATCAGGCCTTCATGATAGAGTGGCCAGACGGAAGCCAGTACAATGTGCCTTTCAGTAAAAGGCACATGACAGCCCGCTTGGAGTTTGCCAATAGGCACCATCCAACGTGGCAGAGCATGAAAGGATCTGCAGAAAATAATGGGAGAAACTCCCCAAATACAGGTGTGCCAGGCTTGTAGTGTCCTACCCAAGAAGACTCGATGCTGTAATCGCTGCCAAAGGTGCTTCAACAAAGTACTGAGTAAAGGGTCTGAATAGTTATGTAAATGGGATATTCCAGCAAAAATGTCTAAAAACCTGTTTTTGCTTTGTCATTATGGGCTATTGTGTGTAGATTGATGAGTGGGAAAAACCTATTTAATCCATTTCAGAATAAGGCTGTAACGTAACAAAATGTTGAAAAAGTCAAAGGGTCTGAATCATTTCTGAATGCACTGTAAATGTATTCTACTATATTTTAGTCAATACCACTTCGGGCTTTCTCCTCCTAATATTTATATATTTCTTAAATCCCTTATTTTACTTTGAGATGTGTGTGTGTTGTTGTGAATTGTTAGATACTACTGCACTGTTGGAGCTAGGAACACAAGTATTTCGGCTACATCTGCTAAATATGTCTATGTAACCAATAATATTTAATTTGATTCCTGTGTGTGTCTGTGTATCTGTGTGTCTGTGTGTGTGTGTGTGTGTGTGTACCTCTCCCATGAACATGCTATTCTCGTCAGGTAAGCGAGGCTGGTCCCACATGGTCAGCTCTAGCATGTGTTGGCGAAAGTCTCTGCGGTGGATGTGGGAGTACACAAACGTCTGGTTCCACTTTGGCTCTCCACTCTTCTTCACTGTCTTAGTCCTCCGCTTGCTCTTATCGCTGTGCACACACACACACCAAATCAAATCAAATGAGCAATTATTTGTCACGTACACAGTTTACAGCAGGTATAAACAGTGCAGCGAAATGCTTACTTGCAGGATCCCTCAAGAATGCGCACACACACACACACACACACACACACACACACACACACGTTGACATTTGTTGTTGGTTTCTTCCTGTCTACAGACTCTTATGTGAAAGTCTGTCAGTGATAGACTTTGTTAACGTACCTTCGGTCTGGCAGGAAGTACATTTTGACGTAGGGGTTTCTGGGACGCCCATCCGGGCGGGGAGGCAGCTCTGTAGCCTGTACCACGTTCACAATCAGCTGGTGTCCCACCTTATCATACCACAGCTTGACCTGAACAGACACATGGATACACACACGTACATGATCAGAAGGAGCCAATCTTAAAGTCCCATCTTAAAAGGCATGATGTAGGCTACAGACTATATACAATTATAAACTGGGTGGTTCGAGCCCTGAAGGCTTATTGGCTGACAGCCGTGGTGTATCAGACTGTATACCACGAATATGACAAAACATTCATTTTTACTGCTCAAATTATATTGGTAACCAGTTTATAATAGCAATAAGGCACCTCGGGAGATTGTGGTATATGGCCAATATACCACGGCTAAGGGCTGTTCTTATATACGACTGTTATGAATTTTATGAATAATGAATAATGACTAAACAATATATACCTTTAACTATAACTAATTGAATTCTTCCCTGTTTTACTATATCTGATTAATAATGTTAGTTCATAAGAAAGAGGTTATGTAGCATGGATAAGGGGGAATTGGAAATGATAACCATTGTGGAAGAAGGAATGTATGTGTGTGCCTAAAGTAAGCAAAGGGAATCCTTAACCTATGTTAAATGCTAATTGATTAATATTGAGACTGATCCTTGTCTATTTTATGCAAATAAGAATCTTACAAATTCTTAGAAACAGACAAAGTGTTTTGCTTTGTTATAATTGAATTGGTAAATGAACATATAGGAATTGAATTCCTCTTACAACGACGCAATGTGGAGTGCCTGGATACAGCTCTTAGCTGTGGTATATTGGCCGTATACCACACCCCCTCGGGCCTTATTGCTTAAATATAACACAACCCCAAATATCTGCACTGATGATACATGACATAATACATGACAATCCTTTGGTATGGACTCACTAAAAGTTGTCCGGGCAGTACCTGAAAACACACACACAAACACATACAGAAACACACACACACACACGCACACACACACGCACAATGGAAATGATCACCATAAACCAGATTACTATCACATACAAATACATAATAATCCCAAATGTTTGGTGCGTACACACACACACACACACACACACACACACACACACACACACACACACCTGTTGGTGTATACTCACTGCAAGCTGTCCAGGCATTAGCTGTGGGTGGTCTCTAAGTGTACTGGGACTGGTGGGGGACATGACCGATATAGATGGCCGCTCCATCTTCTGGGACTCAAATGAACTGGAACCTGCTGTGAGGGCAGAAATAAGACAAGACGCATCTCGCCCAGTTAAACCCCTAACAACTAGGTTTGAAAAGAAACTGAGATACAGAGAGATAAAGAGAGAGAGAGAGAGAGAGAGAGAGAGAGAGAGAGAGAGAGAGAAAGGGGGAGCGAGAGAGAGACCAGAGGAGATACCTACTAGATTCTAATGGAGGGTGGGACGTGTCTGGGATTCTTGGGATATCACTGTAAACAACCAAAGAGACATATCAGTCAAAGTCACACTACAATCTGACAGGACAGTATAACACAAGTCCAAAGACACCATTGTTAAGCGTTGCCTTGACTGCAACATATTGGTAGGTAAAAACAGAAGGGAAGAGTAGGGTAAATGTAAAAGGACTAGGATAAATAAACAAAAATGTTACAACCCAGTAAACATTTTTACAATCCATTATTGCATCTACTAATTAGGGCATTCTTCAGCTCTATGGTCACAGGGTGTGGGGGTGGTTGGTGTGGGGTGGGGTGGGGGGGCTTGGGTCATTTGGTGTGGAAGGGGACTCTAATACTGTAGCTTTACTTACTGATAGACTTTATACACCCTTCGCAAGTGTTTGGAAATAAATATTTTTTTTTAGGAAGGAGCAAGACAAGTCAGAAAGAGACAACTGTTCAAAATAAAAACCAAATGTACAGTACCAGTCAAAAGTTAGGACACCAACTCAAGAGAGAATGCCAAGACAGTGCAAAGCTGTCATCAAGGCAAAGGGTGGCTACTTTAAAATACATTTTAGTTTGTTGAACACTTTTTACAACATGATTCATCGTTTTGATGTCTTCACTGTTATTCTACAATGTAGAAAATATTAAAAATAAAGAAAAACCCTTGAATAAGTAGGTGTGTCCAAACTTTGGACTGGTTCTGTATGTGGATGTGTGTGAACAATGAAACTCAAATCAATTGAGACCAATTCTGTTTCATCCCCTTTTCCTCAAAGTGCACTCGTTCACTCGACCTTCAAAAAATGTAAAACACCGGATTGATGTTTTGAATTGTTTGAAGCGAGTTTCCACCCTAATTCTTACACCAGTACATTCCTTGTAAATCCATGAGGGGAAGTGTATGAATGTACAACTTGGAAAGAAATGGGGGGAACTAAATTGGCAATGGACTAACCTAAGCATTATCTCACCAGTACTAAATATACAGACAGAGACTTGATCAGAGAGTGTCTATCAGGGTACACCGTCTTTTCATCAAAGGTAAGTCTCTTATTTCTGACTTACCCAATGGGCCGGGACACCACTAGTTCCACTTGAGGTTCTGCTTGAGAATTGAGAATGATATTATAAACTTCTTTCTGTGTTGCTCCTGGCAACATCTTGCCGTTCCACTGCAGAACCTCATCCCCTGAAAATACACAATGACCTGTCATTCTTCAAAACCTACACACATACACACGCGTGTACTCACACTTACACACACCAGAGGAGGCTGGTGGGGTGAGCTTTAGGAGGACGGGCTCATTGTAATGGCTGGAATGGAATAAAATAAATGGAACAGTATTGAACACATCAAGCATATGGAAACCACATGTTTGAATTTGTACCATTCTAGCCATTACAATGAGTCCATCCTTCTATAGCTCCTCCCACAAGCCTCCACTGACACACACATACCCTCTGTGCATACCTGCTCGAAGGTGTCCCACGATGTCGGCCAGACTGCCCTTCTTGACTACAGTGATGAAGGCTCCCAGTCTGCCCGCCTCTGTGACCCTTCCCCCAACCACCTGAGAAAACACACGCATACAAACACACACACATAGTCATGTACACACACACACACACACACACACAGTGTGGTTGTGTCTGGCGTGAGCTCTGACCTTCAGCCCCAACGGTGCTCCGGCCTCTTTGGGCATAGCACTCCTCTTGCTCAGGGTGATTCGGCCAATTAGATGGTCACCCTCTTTGGACGGCTGCCATGTCACCGGATGCTGTGAACAACACACTGATTCAATCAGCAGCCTGGGAGCAAACACATTACCCCCTCTTTCCCTCTGTCTCTCTCTTTGTCTCTATCTGTCTCCACACACACTACATATAAAGACACACATTGTAAAAAAAAAAAATTGACAGACACAAACACACACTCACTTCAACAGATAGAACAATAGATTCGGTCACTTACATGCCACACAGTGGGGTCCAGCGGGTAGCACTCCCAGTCCCCTAAATGAGAGAAGAGATCAACTCAAACAGGAGAAGAAGACAGAAGGAGATACACACACACACACACACAGTGTATACAGTGCACATACCAGCTCAACTACCACTATACACAACAGACCTGATCTGGACCTCCTTTATATCAACTCTGTTTACAGAAGCAGGACAGAGTTTATTGAATATCTAGCTTCACTTCACCAGAATCACCCAGGGCTTGACGACCTACTCCTCTTAGAGATTGATAAAGAAAGAGAGTCTACACGTGATGTATGTTTGTTGAGCTCTTCATGGTTGTTGAGCAGACTTTCACTGGAAAGTCTAGTTAAAGGAAGGAAATATACGACCTCACTACTGTTGTACTTACGGACGCCGTGACGCACCTACAAACTAAAAGTGTGTGCACATGCAGTCACAGAATGATTTAAATGCCTGAACACTCCTCCTGTGCCAACTCAAGCATCTTACCCCGAGCTAAAAAAGGAAACATGGCTCGCTACTTCATTGGTATGTTTATAACTAGTTTTGACAAATCTCCTCTTCCTCTCTCAAATGATCTATTAGTCATTAGAGAGCTTTGTCTGGTTTCAATCTAGGTTGGCATGTGGAACAAATGGCATGAAATGAAAGTGTATACAGTAGTAGACTATATATTCAAAAGTATGTGGACACCACTTCAAATTAGTGGATTTGTCTATTTCAGCCACACCTGTTGCTGACAGATGTATAATCAAGCACCAAACCATGCAAACTCCATAGACAAACATTGGCAATAGAATGGCCTTATTGAAGAGCTCAGTGACTTTTAACAAGTGACTTTGTCAAATTTCTGCACTGCTAGAGCTGCCCCGGTCAACTATAACTTGTTATTGTGAAGTGGAAACGTCTAGGAGCAACGACGGCTCAACTGCTAACAGGACCCCCGAGTGCTGAAGAGCGTAGCGTGTAAAATGTATCTATCCTCGGTTGCAACATTCACTACCAAGTTCGAACTGCCTCTGGAAGCAATGTCAGCACAATAACTGGTCGTTGAGGTTTCCATGGCCAAGCAGCCTCACACAAGCCTAAGATCACCATGCGCAATGCAAAGAGTCGGCTAGAGTAGTGTAAAGCTTGCCGCCATTGGAATCTGGAGCCGTAGAAACACATTCTCTAGAGTGGTGAATCACGCTTCACCATCTGGCAGTCCGACGGACAAATCTGGGTTTGGTGGATGCAAGGAGAACGCTACCTGCCCGAATGCATAGTACCAACTATGAAGTTTGGTGGAGGAGGAATAATGGTCTGGGGCTGTTTTCATGGTTTGTGCTAGGCCCTTTAGCTCCAATCTTAACTCTACAGCATACAATGACATTCCAGACGATTCTGTGCTTCCAACTTTGTGGCAACAGTTTGGGAAAGACCCTTTCCTGTTTCAGCATGACAATGCCCCCGTACACAAGCGAGGTCCATACATAAATGGTTTATCGAGAACGGTGTGGAAGAACTTGACTGGCCTGCACAGAGCCCTGACCTCAACTCCATTGAACACCTTTGAGATGAATTGGAACACCGACTGTAAGCCAGGCCTAATCAACCAACATCTGTGCCTGACCTCACTAATGCTCTTGTGGCTGAATGGAAGCAAGTCCCCCTGCGATGTTCCAACATCTAGTGGAAAGCCCAGAAGAGTAGAGGCTGTTATAGCTGCAAAAGGGGGACCAACTACATATTAATGCCCATGATTTTGGACTGAGATGTTCGACGAGCAGGTGTCCACATACACTACATGACCAAAAGTATCTACCTTCTCCTTCTAGAAATTGTGATGTATCTATCTATCTAATATTGAGGACCGAGTACAATTTGTCATCTTTGCCGTTTTAAACCCTCTGTAAAACTTCATACGGATCACGAAAACACAATCTTTCTGGATTTAAAAAAAATGGAATAGTACATATCAACCACAATACTCAACCACAATACTCGTTTTCTGTTCTTTATCTCCCTTATGACCCTTTCAGAAAAAATCACAATCTCAAGTATTTTGATGACAACTTCTTCGAAATATCGATCCTCAAATTGAAAGCTTTGAATCAAATGTTTTTTTGAGAGAGAGAGAGAGAGAGAGAGAGAGAGAGAGAGAGAGAGAGAGAGAGAGAGAGAGAGAGAGAGAGAGAGAGAGAGAGAGAGAGAGAGAGAGAGAGAGAGAGAGAGAGAGAGAGAGAGAGAGAGAGAGAGAGAGGGAATGTGTAATGTTTACTGTTACTTTTTATTGTTTATTTCACTTTGTATATTATCTACCTCACTTGCTTTGGCAATGTTAACACATGTTTCCCATGCCAATAAAGCCCCTTGAATTGAATGGGAGGTGCATCTTGGGTTGATAGCAAGCCCCAAGCCTGATGGAGAGGAGAGGTGTGAGTGGATTATGACAGAGCTGTTTGTTCAGGAAAATAAACACAATTGAGCACTTTAGATATTTCTTATTGTTTTTGTTTGACGTATTCTGCTTAAAATCGTCCTAAAACTGAGCACATATGACTTCATTGCTTTATATGAAATGAAACCATCGCAAAATGTATCGCACAATTTCAGAAGATCTACCGCAAAATCAAGCATTTTTGGCCTCAGAAATCACAAAAAGATAGTGAGAAAACCTGGAAGAACAGTTCAATATTTAGTCTTGCCCATTCACCCTCTGAAAGGCACACATACACTATCCATGTCTCGGTTGTCTAAAGGCTTCAAAATCCTTCTTTAACCCGTCTCCTCCCCTTCATCTATACTGATCGAAGTGGATTTAACAAGTGACAACAATAAAGGATCATAGCTTTTACCTGGATTCACCAGATCAGTCTGTCATGGAAAGAGCAGGCGTTCCTTAATGTTTTGTACATTCAGTGGAATCTAAACATACAGGATAACCGAGTCTGACTGTCTAGGCCTATAGTTAGTACTGTAGGACATGCTAAGGTAAATAGCTAGGACAAGCCTAGGTACAGGGGCATGGTCAAAACTAAAATTAGTAGTCACATAGCTGAGACAATGTTACAGAGGCATCGAGTGTTTGTTTCAATGGCTCCAGGGCTGCAGTCTGTGTCCTAGCTCTGTCAGCCAGGGTCACATGGGGTCAGGGCAGAGTAAACCTATCCTGAAACCCTTAGGCCAAGCCACAGCCGGAATATCATATACACAAAAGCACGTGCACACACACACACAATGCCGTCACAAACGCACACACTCAACAGCCAAACCATATCCGCTGAATAATTTTACTGAACATGCTCAGGAGCAAACGATCTGAGGTTAGGTACAATGATTACATTATATGTACACTATACATGAATATATAGATAGACTCCAATAATATTCTTCCACATTAAGAGACAATTTGTCAAATACCACCATCTTTCATCTAATAATCTCATAAGAATAGCCTATGATTACTTACCTGTAATAAAGTAGAATGTGACCTCGAGTTTGGAATGTTACAATGAAGAAAGCAGACTGAGACTGAGCAGCTCACTAGTCACTACTATTTACAATCACCTGCAGTGTGTGAGTGTGTTAAAAAGTGAGCACACACACATACGTTCTCACACCATGAGAGAGCCCTAAATTGTGCCCAGCATGTCTTCTAAACAAGAGAGTGCACAGTCTTACTACACACTCGTACCTCTTTCACTGCAGTGTGGGATGCATACAGTATCGGTAAGCTCTTTCCCAGAGTGGGAGGAAGCTGGCCCTAGCAGCTGATCTGAAGTTAGTGTTGCATTGTGGCCCTTCATGGTTATGGTTAAGATTTGACGAGGTTAAGCTGAACCTAGATCTGCGTCTATGGGAAACTTGGACTCTGGAGCCTCTCTCACCTCTCCTCTTACCTCTCCCACCTCTCTCGCTGACACTCTCAATCTCGGCGTCCTCACAGCTGCTATACTCCGGCGTGGTCCCTCCCTCTTCCTCTGAGCTGCTGACAGATGTCTGTCTCTTCGTGGCACCGCCACGTTTTGACTTGTACGGCCGTGGCGGGGGCGGCCGCAGAGACTCTGATTGGTCCGAGCTGAGCGAATCATTGCGCAGCATGCTCTCAGCCTTGTCCCGTTTGGACCGGCGCAGGAGGGGATCCTGACCGGGGCCTGGGGCTGTCCCAGGGGGCTCCCTGAGTTCTGGGGGCTGGAGCTGTGGAGGGCCGAGGCCCTGTGGCCCCCTAGTGCCCCCGACCACCGTCCTCTGGCCCAGCATAGCCTCGGGCTGGCCCCCAATGCCCCCAACACTCTCAAACCCAATCCCCATCCCAACCCCCCTGCCTCGCCCCTGGGGCTGTAGAGGGTGCCTGCCCCCCAGTGGCTCCCCTGGCTGGGGCTGGGCTAAATGTCGGGGGGCGTTGGGGTCTATGTGGTAGCCCTTCTCTGTCCATCGGGGGACCCCCACTCCCACAGGGTCATGTTCCAGAGAGCGGCCCTTACTCAGCCGCCGGCCCTCCCTCCGCTCCCGCTCCCACTGGTCCCGGTCCACTGACACCTGGGTATGGAGTCTGGGGTGACCCGGCCGACGCTCACCTCGACCTTTAATGTTCTGATCGCCCGGCTTTCTCCTGGTGGGTGAAGGAGAGAGAACGAGAGCGAGAGAGAGAACGGATTAGGTGTATGTCAGTTTAGAGTCAGGTTTAAGTAGGTTAAAATAAAATTGTATTGGTCGAGTATACACATATTGCAGATGTTATCGCAGGTGCAGTGAAATGCTTATGTTTCTAGCTCCAACAGTGTAGTAATACCTGACAATACACACAAATCCCCAAAATAAAAATAAATGAATTTCAGAACGAGCAATGCCAGAGTCTGGAATATAAATATATACACTGTATTCGGAAAGTATTCTGGCCTCTTGACTTTTTCCACATTTTATTAAGGTGCAGCCTTATTCTAAAATTGATTAAATGATTTGTATCAATCTACACACAACACCTCATAATGACAAAGCGAAAACAGGTGTTTAGAAATGTTGCAAATTTATTACAAATAAAATACAGAAATACCTTATTTACATAAGTATCCAGACCCTTAAATATGAGACTCGAAATTGAGCTCAGGTGCATCCTGTTTCCATTAATTATCCATGAGATGTTTTTACAACTTGATTGGAGTCCACCTGTGGTAAATTCAATTAATTGGAAATGATTTGGAAAGGCACACACCTGTCTATATAAGGTCCCACAGTTGACAGTGTATGTCAGAACAAAACCAAGCCATGAGGTCAAGGAATTGTCCATGGAGCTCCGATACAGGAATGTGTCGAGGCACAGATCTGGGGCTGGGTACCAAAACATTTCTGCAGCTTTGAAGGTCCCCAAGAACACAGTGGCCTCCATCATTCTGAAATCGAAGAAGTTTAGAACCACCAAGACTCTTCCTAGAGCTGGCCGCCCGGTCGTACTGAGCAATCGGGGGAGAAGGGCCTTGGTCAGGGAGGTGACTCTGACAGAGCTCCAGGTATGGGAGGATCTTCCAAAAGGACAACTATCTCTGCAGCACCAGCAAACAGTCCTTTATGGTATAGTTGCCAGACGGAAGCCACTCCTTAGTAAAAGGCACAACGGCCCACTTGGAGTTTTCTAAGAGGCATCTAAAGGACGGACCATAAGAAACAAGATTCTCAGGTCTGATGAAACCAAGATTGAACTCTTTTGCCTGAATGCCAAGCACTCCGTGTGGAGAAAACCTGGGACCATCCCTACGGTGAAGCATGGTGGTGGCAGCATCATGCTGTGGGGATGTTTTTCAGAGGCAGGGACTGGGAGACTAGTCAGGATCGAGGGAAAGATGAACGGAGCCAAGTACAGAAAGATCCTTGATGAGCGCTCAGGACCTCAGACTGGGGCGAAGGTTCACCTTCCAATAGGACAACAACCCTAAGTACACAGTAAGGGTCGACCGATCATGATTTTTCAACACCGATACCGATTATTGCAGGACCACAAAAAGCCGATACCGATTAATCTGACAATTTTTATAGATATATATTTGTAATAATGACAATTACAACAATACTGAATAAACAATGACCACTTTTATTTTAACTTAATATAATACATAAATAAAATCATTTTAGTCTCAAATAAATAATGAAACATGTTCAATTTGGTTTAAATAATGCAAAAACACAATGTTAGAGAAGAAAGTAAAAGTGCAATATGTGCCATGTAAAAAAGCTAACGTTTAAGTTCCTTGCTCAGAACATGAGAACATATGAAAGCTGGTGGTTCCTTTTAACGCGAGTCTTCAATATTCCCAGTTAAGACTTTTTACGTTGTAGTTATTATAGGAATTTTAGGACTTTTTTCCCGATACCATTTGTATTTCATATACCTTTGACTATTGGATGTTCTTATAGGCAGTTTAGTATTTGCAGCCTAATCTCGGCAGTTGATAGGCTTGAAGTCACAAACAGCACTGTGCTTCAATGATTGAGCTGCTGGCAAACGCAGTAAAGTGCTGTTTGAATGAATGCTTACGAGCCTGCTGCTGCCGATCACTGCTCTATCAAATCATATACTTAAATTATAATAAACACACAGAAATACGAGCCTTTGGTCATTAATATGGTCAAATACGGAAACTCTCATTTCGAAAACAAAACGCTTATTCTTTCAGTGAAATTCGGAACTGTTCAGTATTTTATAGAACGGGTGGCAACCCTAATTCTAAATATTGCTATTACATTGCACAACCTTCAATGTTATGTCATAATTATGTAAAATTCTGGCATATTAATTACGGTCTTTGTTAGGAAGAAATGGTCTTCACACAGTTCGCAACGAGCCAGGCGGCCCAAACTGCTGCATTTTCCCTGACTCTGCTTGCACTGAACGCAAGAGAAATGACACAATTTCCCTAGTTAATATTGCCTGCTAACATGAATTTCTATTAACTACATATGCAGGTAAAAAAAAAATATGTATTTGTGTATTGATTTTAAGAAAAGTATTGATGTTCATGGTTAAGTACATTTGTGCAACGATTGTGCATTTTTTCGCGAATGTGCTTTTATTAAATCATCACCCGTTTGGAGAAGTTGAAGTAGGCTGTGATTCGGAGAAAAATTAACAGACACCACATTGATTATATGCAACGCAGAACAAGCTAGCTAACCTAGTAATATCATCAACCATGTGTAGTTAACTAGTGATTATGTGAATATTGATGTTTTTTTATAAGATAAGTTTAATGCTAGCTAGAAACTACCTTGGCTCCTTGCAGCCACAAGGTCCTTTTGATGCTGCACTCGCGTAACAGGTGATCAGCATGCCACGTAGTCTCCTCGTGGATTGCAATGTAATCGGCCATAATTGATGTCCAAAAAGGCTGATTACCGATTGATATGAAAACTTGAAATCAGCCCTAATTAATCGGCCAACCCGATTAATCGGTCGACCTCTAGTACACAGCAAAGACAATGCAGGAGGGTCTTAGGGACAAGTTAATGTCATTGAGTGGCCCAGTCAGACCCTGGACTTGAACCCGATATAACGTAGGGGGCAGCATTCGGAATTATAGATGAAAAGTGTGCCCAAATTAAACTGCCTGCTACTCAGGCCCAGAAGATAGGATATGCATATAATAATGCATATAATATAGTAGATTTAGATAGAAAACACTCTAAAGTTTCCAAAACGGTTAAAGTAATGTCTGTGAGTATAACAGACCTGATATGGCAGGCGAAAACCCAAAGAAAATCCAACCAGGAAGTACTACTATTTTGAAAGGCTGTTTTTCCATTGAAAGCCTATCCACCATACAAAGACTTAGGACCCAGTTCGCGGTCTCTATGGCTTCCTCTACATGTGGCCAGTCTTTAGGCATTGCTTCAGGCTTTTACTCTGAAAAATGAGGGAGATACAGCACTTTCAATCAGTGGCCAGTGTAAATTTCTATTCATCAGCCATGCGCCTTTTCGTCTGGACTTAGTGCACGCACCTTAAGCATTCCGATTACTGGACAAAACACGCAAACAGAAAGGAGGTATTTGGTCATAAAGAGGGACATTATCGAACAAAACAAACATTTATTGTCTAACATGGAGACCTGGGAGTGCCACCAGATGAAGATCATCAAAGGTTAATGATTAATTTTATCTCTTTCTGCTTTTTGTGACTCCTCTCTTTGGCTGGAAAAATGACTCTATGGTTTTCTGTGACTAGCTGCTGACCTAACATAATCGCATGGTAAATCCGTTTCGCAGTAAAGCCTTTTTGAAATCGGACACTGTGGTTGGATTTACAAGAAGTTTATCTTGAAAATGGTGGATAATGCTTGTATGTTTGAGGAATTTTAATTATTGCATTTCTGTTGTTTTGAATTTGGCACCCTTCAACGTCACTGGCTGTTGTTGAGGTGGGACGCTACCAGAGAGGTTAACATCTCTGGAGAGACCTGACATAGCTGTGCAGCGACGGTCCTCATCCAACCTGACAGAGCTTGAGAGGATCTGCAGAGAAGAATGGGAGAAACTCCCCAAATACAGGTGTGCCAAGCTTGTAGCGTCACACCCAAGACGACTAGAGGCTGTAATCGCTGCCAAAGGTGCTTCAACAACGCACTGAGTAAAAGGTCTGAATACTTATATAAATGTGATATATTTGCAAACATTCCTAAAAACCTGTTTTTGCTTTGTCATTATGGGCTATTGTGTGTAGATTGATGAGGGGGGGGGAAAACAATTGAATCCATTTTAGAATAAGGCTGTAATGTAACAAAATGTGGGAAAAGTGAAGGGGTCTGAATACTTTCCAAGTATTGTATATGATGGTGTGTATGGACAGTATATGAATATTAAAAGGTGTGTACAGTAGTAGTTAAATAGGATGATGCCTTGACTAGAATACAGTATATATGTACACTGAGTAAACTGAGTTTAAGAACACCTTCCTAATGTTGAGTTTGGGGCATGACCTCTACAAGGTGTTGAAAGAGTTCCACAGGGATGCTGGCCCATGTTGACTCCAAAGCTTCCCACAGTTGTGTCAAGTTGGCTGGATGTCCTTTGGGTGGTGGACCATTCTTGATACACACGGGAAACTGTTGAGTGTGAAAAACCCAGCAGCGTTGCAGTTCTTGACAAAAAACGGTGTGTCTGGCACCTACTACTATATCCTGTTCAAAGGCACTTGAATATTTTGTCTTGCCCATCCACCCTCTGAATGGCACACATCCACAATCCATGTCTCAAATTGTCTCAAGGGTTAAAAATCCTTCTTTAACCCGTCTCCTCCCCTTTATTTACACTGATTGAAGTGATTGATGTCATTTAACAAGTGACATCAATATGGGATCATAGCTTTCACCTGGATTCACCTGGTCAGTCTGTGTCATCGAACAAACTGTTGTTCTTAATTGTTTTCTATTCTTAGTGTACATATGAAGTATGTAAACATTATTAAAGTGACCAGTGTTCAATGACTATGTACATAAGGCAGCAGTCACTAAGGAGCAGTGTAGAGGTTACAGGTTAACCATTCGTGTGTTCATGGCCAGGGCTTACGGCGGCTCGCTACGTGAGCGGGGGTCCATTCCGGGTGCCAGTCCTGGGTCACCGGGGTGATTGGGGTCGAGGGGCCCCAGGGGGACTTGGAAGTGGGAACGGAGCTTCTTGTCACCGGGGTTCAGGCCACACATGGCCGGGTCACTGATGCCTGAGCCTAGACCTGGCTTCCCTGGACCTGAGAACCACTCCCCTGGCTTAGTGAGGATCTCCTGCTGCTTACGGCAGTTATTACACACCCACATCACCTGGAGGGAGAGGTTATAACACAGTTATTACCCAGTCACATCACCTGGAGGGAGAGGTTATAACACTATTACACACCCACATCACCTGGAGGGAGAGGTTATAACACAGTTATTACCCAGCCACATCACCTGGAGGGAGAGGTTATAACACAGTTATTATACACCCACATCACCTGGAGGGAGAGATTATAACACAGTTATTACCCGGCCACATCACCTGGAGGGAGAGGTTATAACACAGTTATTACCCGGCCACATCACCTGGAGGGAGAGGTTATAACACAGTTATTACACACCCACATCACCTGGAGGGAGAGGTTATAACATAGTTATTACCCGGCCACATCACCTGGAGGGAGAGGTTATAACACTGTTATTACACACCCACATCACCTGGAGGGAGAGGTTATAACACAGTTATTACCTGGCCACAACACCTGGAGGGAGAGGTTATAACACTGTTATTACACACCCACATCACCTGGAGGGAGAGGTTATAACACAGTTTTACCCAGCCACATCACCTGGAGGGAGAGGTTATAACACAGTTATTACCCACCCACATCACCTGGAGGGAGAGGTTATAACACAGTTATTACACACCCACATCACCTAGAGGGAGCGGTTATAACAGTTATTACACACCCACATCACCTGGAGGGAGTGGTTATAACACAGTTATTACCCGGCCACACCACCTGGAGGAAATTGATACATAGAGTACTGCATTTGTTTGTTAAAATCTAAATCATTTACATGGATATAATTACTTAAAGCCCAAGTTGCTTTATCAATAGTT
>NC_143022.1:75161784-75221784 GCF_057628025.1 Oncorhynchus mykiss
CTTACTGTATAATACAGCGGTCTCAGCCTCCAGTATTTATGCTGCAATAGTTTATGAGTCGGGAGGCTAGGGTCAGTCTGTTATATCTGGAATATTTATCCTGTCTTATCTCTCTCTCGGAGGAGGACCTGCGCCCTAGGACCATGCCTCAGGACTACCTGGCCGGATGACTCCTTGCTGTCCCCAGTCCACCTGGTTATGCTGCTGCTCCAGTTTCAACTTTTCTGCCTGCAGCTATGGAACCCTGATCTGTTCACTGGACGTGCTACCTGTCCCAGACCTGCTGTTTTGCACTCTTTCTCTACCGCACCTGCTGTCTCTAACTCTGAGTGATCGGCTATGAAAAGCCAACTGACATTTACTCCTGAGGTGCTGACCTGTTGCACCCTCTACAACCACTGTGATTATTATTATCTGACCCTGCTGGTCATCTATGAATGTTTGAACATCTTGGCCATGTTCTGTTATAATCTCCACCCGGCACAGCCAGAAGAGGACTGGCCACCCCTCATAGCCTGGTTCCTCTCTAGGTTTCTTCCTAGGTTCCTGCCTTTCTAGGGTGTTTTTCCTAGCCACCGTGCTTCTACATCTGCATTGCTTGCTGTTTGGGGTTTTATGCTGGATTTATGTTCAGCACTTTGTGACATCGGCTGATGTAAGAATGGCTTTATAAATACATTTGATTGATTGATGTTTATTCTATTCCACTGATCCATTTACTTTATGTTCATATTGTTACGTTTTATTATTTCTTATTTTTGTTGCATTGCCGAAGGAATCTGTAAGTAATTATTTCTATAAGTAATCATAATTGAATGGTGTATACCATGTGTATCCTGCAGAGACTAATAAAACTTGAAAGTACTACTGTAATGCCAGGACAGGAAGTCTACTGTACTTCTGCCTGTCTCCACTAGATGTCTCTGTGCTGCAGTGTGTTGGTTCAATCTCACCTGGTACTGGCCACAGGGATGGAGGGGCTCCTGGACAGATCTAGGATCAGTTTGACCCAAATCCCAGCCTTACCCACTTGTACCCTGAGAAACTATGAGTAGTCTTTTGCAGCCAATCTGTTTATTTAATTGATGAAATTTGGGTTAATATACTGGTTCCTTTAGGTTCAATTGATACAATATAATATAGGCTTCATCAAATGTGATAATGTACGTATGGCTTGTATCTATATGTGTGACACAACAGGAGGAACCCGAGAGGCAGCTCTGCCTCAGGTCCCAGTCAATGAGACATTTCAATGAAGTGAATGAATGGCGGAGCGGAGCGAGACTAGAGACTGAGATCAATAGCAATCATGAGGTGCTGTTGCGCTCCGAGGAGATGACACATGGATGTGTGTTTCTGTATCTCAGCCAAACTGCTGCAGGGATAGACACTTGGTGTACACACTGAACGCTACCCTGAGACAGTCTCAAACACTGATGTGACTACGTTCTAAAAACAGCCCAGGATGTTACAATGAGAGGGAAAGAGGGAGAGAGGGGAGGGGGAGAGAGTGGGAGATCTCTTGGGAGATAAATCAGACGTCAAAAACGTTTTCTGTGAGAAACACTTGGCTTACGCACAAACACAGATTTCACCATGAGATCCGCCATCATTGTAGATCTGACAAATGTATTTGTATAATTTTTTTTTGAATGTTCAATGTTGGACATAAAACACTGTACAATCACCAGGAATTAGGTAGAACTAAATTCCGGCCAACTGACCTTCCACTCAAGGAAAAATCGGCCCACGGCTGAATGTAATTGGGGACACCTGCTGTAGATAATGGCCACTGCTTCTCATTAGCCACAACATATATAGACTACGCAAGCTATAAACAGTGACTGCATGCATACATAGGCCATACATAGGGGATACATAGTCTCAACGTAGGAGCTTTCTCTTTTTTCCATCATGGGTTTGAAACAGATACAGAGGGCAGCATAGGTTAGACATTGGGGCAACACAAACAATATGCAGAGTCCCCACAACCTACACTCCAGGCTACGTAGTCAATGCATAGGGCTACACAGGTCATACACAGGGCTTACACATGCTACTCAGTTACAGCTTGTACTGCCAAAGCCTCATTAGAGTCAGTGCTGTTGTACTGTGCTGTAGGGGGGTTGGTGGATACTAGTGTCTACACTACTCTCAAGAACTGTTGGAAGGCCAAAGCCTCATTAGAGTTAGTGCTGTTGTACTGTGCTGTAGGGGGGTTGGTGGATACTAGTGTCTACACTACTCTCAAGAACTGTTGGAAGGCCAACGCACCACTGAGCCAAATACCAACAAAGTGATGGTTTGGCAGCTCCACTGAGGGAACGGGGCCAAGGGCGTGTAAGGTTTGGAACTGGACATAACTGTAAGAGTGCTGTATGGTGTAAAAGGCATGTCCGGAGTAATACCTAATGGTATGTAATGTTACACTGTGTGGTCTAGTGAGCATTAGTGGAGTACTGTTGGTCGACACTCGAGGAGGTTCCACCTTTTTGTTGGCTACATATCTTAACGAAATAGTGCAAGATTTTGGCAAGTAAGACCTTTTTTCCCCCAGCAATGACTGAATGTCTATAGGTACATCTAGCTTGCGCTAACACTAGTTAGCAATTTACTTCAAACTGCAGACAGAGACATAACTATGGTATCCATTCATTCATTTGACTCTGGCTAAGTAGAAAAAGATCTTGACTGCCAAAATATCGCACTATCCCTTCAAGGTCTTGATGAGTCCCATTCCTGAATTTACACCTTGGACCCCTATGACAGAACATGATGCTGGTAAAATGCTGCAAATGTTCTGGTTGCAAATGAAGTTCACTGAACTACTATGACTTCACAGGAAGAGAAACAACTCACCACTTTGTCCTCCTGTTGCAAAGCATCCCGGTGGCATGGGAGAGGAAAAGAAAAAAGAGATGGGAGGGAGAGATTGGCAAGGTGAAATGAGGTCACATCCAAACCTGCTTGAGAGAACACACCTTCTGATGATAGAGTGTTTTCATGCAAATCAAAATGAGGTGGTACACAAACGTCCTTAACAGCAGCGCAGGACTGATTGATCATGAGTTGAGGTGGTGGGGCGGGGGGGACTCAACAGGTAGGTAATCCCTGTTTCAAAGCTCTCCACAACTATCGTTCCTCTCTCACACCCCCTGGCCTCTCCACACTTTGCTCGTTAGGGAGTGAGTGAGTGAGTGAGTGAGTGAGTGAGGTATAACTTTACTATCCTTTTGGGTTCCAAAAGTCCTCACAAGGATAGTAAAAAAAGAAAAAGAATGTTAGGTTAGGGTTATGTTTACAGTTAGTATTAGAATTAGGGTTAGGGATTTGGGGTTAAGGTTAGGGTTATGTTTACAGTTAGTATTAGAATTAGGGTTAGGGATTTGGGGTTAAGGTTAGGGTTATGTTTACAGTTAGTATTAGAATTAGGGTTAGGGATTTGGGGTTAAGGTTAGGGTTATGTTTACAGTTAGTATTAGAATTAGGGTTAGGGATTTGGGGTTAAGGTTAGGGTTATGTTTACAGTTAGTATTAGAATTAGGGTTAGGGATTTGGGGTTAAGGTTAGGGTTATGTTTACAGTTAGTATTAGAATTAGGGTTAGGGATTTGGGGTTAAGGTTAGGGTTATGTTTACAGTTAGTATTAGAATTAGGGTTAGGGATTTGGGGTTAAGGTTAGGGTTATGTTTACAGTTAGTATTAGAATTAGGGTTAGGGATTTGAGGTTAAGGTTAGGGTTATGTTTACAGTTAGTATTAGAATTAGGGTTAGGGATTTGGGGTTAAGGTTAGGGTTATGTTTACAGTTAGTATTAGAATTAGGGTTAGGGATTTGGGGTTAAGGTTAGGGTTATGTTTACAGTTAGTATTAGAATTAGGGTTAGGGATTTGGGGTTAAGGTTAGGGTTATGTTTACAGTTAGTATTAGAATTAGGGTTAGGGATTTGAGGTTAAGGTTAGGGTTATGTTTACAGTTAGTATTAGAATTAGGGTTAGGGATTTGGGGTTAAGGTTAGGGTTATGTTTACAGTTAGTATTAGAATTAGGGTTAGGGATTTGGGGTTAAGGTTAGGGTTATGTTTACAGTTAGTATTAGAATTAGGGTTAGGGATTTGGGGTTAAGGTTAGGGTTATGTTTACAGTTAGTATTAGAATTAGGGTTAGGGATTTGAGGTTAAGGTTAGGGTTATGTTTACAGTTAGTATTAGAATTAGGGTTAGGGATTTGGGGTTAAGGTTAGGGTTATGTTTACAGTTAGTATTAGAATTAGGGTTAGGGATTTGGGGTTAAGGTTAGGGTTATGTTTACAGTTAGTATTAGAATTAGGGTTAGGGATTTGGGGTTAAGGTTAGGGTTATGTTTACAGTTAGTATTAGAATTAGGGTTAGGGATTTGGGGTTAAGGTTAGGGTTTAGGGAAAATATGATTTTTAATGGTAATAAATGTTTTGTTCCCCACTTGTATAGTAAAACCAATGTGTGTGTGTATGTGTGTGTGTGTGTGTGTGTGTGTGTGTGTGTGTGTGTGTGTGTGTGTGTGTGTGTGTGTCTTTCAGTGCATGCATATATGTATGTGTGGGGGAGAGGTTGATCATTAAATATCACACTGTGGGTGGCTGGGTGGGCTTCCTGCATGGGGCCACCCCTACCCCAACATGTCTGTAGCCCAGGCCCAACCCCCCAGGGTGGAACACAGAGACCTCCCCCCTGCCCCCAGTCCCTGTCTAATACCCAATTAACCTTTACCAGCCTCCACCTGGGTCATGCACTGCTGCAGAATACGCACGCACACACACACACACACACACACACACACACACACAAACACCTTTGCCCCTGCTTAGACTACACACCGTCAGTGAAAGTGGAGTAAACAGGGGCGTTTTTGTGTGCATTTGTGTGTGTGTGTCTACAAGTTTCTCTTACACTGTTGGTGCGCAAGGACACCCTCCCTCCGCAGCGGGCACAGAACTTGGTCTGGCAGTAAGAGCAGAGGCTGCCACAGCCGTCAGCAAACTTGGTCTTGTGGCAGATGCCACAGGTGGGAGCGTCGTCCCGGTGCTGGCCCGTGGTGGTCTGCCGGCGCGTCTCCTCCCCCACCCGCCGCACCGTCTCCCTGTAGCTCCACATCTGCTGCTGGATACCTCTGAGAGAACAGGAAGGATGGAAAGGTACAGAGTTAGCTAAATCAAACCAAATCAAAATGTATTTATAAAACCCCATTTACATCAGGGGTTGTCACAAAGTACCTGTACAGAAACCCAGTCAAAACCCCCCAAACAGCAAGCAATGCAGATGTAGGAGCACAGTGGCAAAAATTCCCTAGAAAGGCAGGAACCTAGGAAGAAATCTAGAGAGGAACCAGGCTTTGAGGGGTGGCCAGTCCTCTTCTGGCTGTGCCGGGTGGAAACTATAAGAGTACATGGCACTTAAGGCCAGATCGTTCTTCAAGATGTTCAAACGTTCATAGATGATCAGCAGGGTCAAATAATAATCACAGTGGCTGTAGAGGGTGCAACAGGTCAGCACCTCAGGAGTAAATGTCATTTATAGCCTTAGGCTATAGGCTAGCCTTAGGCTATAAATCCACATTCTTCAGTACACTACTGGTGTTACAAAACAAACTGTTCACTTGTCATACCTACAAACAAACACAACCTCCTCCCGGGACTGTCCCACCAACAGTGACATCCCTGTATCGTATCCCTGTAAATACACACATACACACACAAAGACAAAATCACTCCCCATCCCATCTTCCTGTCAGCGCCCCCAGACTCATCTCCGGTACCAATTGGCCCTAAAGGTCAGACCTGGGTCACCTGCTGTTAGGTCTCCTCAGGGTTCATATCCTCAGCTCCATGACTCTCACTAAGTCAAACTGTCACAGGCCCCGTTCAAATACATAGGTCCTGTTTGAATAATTTAGAAATGTATCCTTCCTTACTCCCCTCTGAGGAAACCACCGCTCGAACGCAGTTCAATAGGTGAGAGCAAGGATTCATAACATTCCTTTCACCAATCAATTAAGGGAAGAAGATGAGGGAAGGAAGCTATCTTTAACTATTGGACTGCAGCCGACTCTACTACTCTGGCGAACTCTCTCAGATGGGAAAAGTTAAACTTAAATCTCTACTAGATTGTGCAACACTGTTGTGGAATGTTTTTTGAGGGGTAAATTAAAAACATCTTCATGGGTAAACAGAGAGAGAGGAAGAGAGATAAATAGAGAGAAATGTGTATTTATGAGGAGATCTGAGAGAGCACTCAGCTTTCAAGATTCAGGGGAGACTGTCAGACAGGCGCTCATTAAGAAAAGCTAGAAAACACTGAGATTCATGAATGAGAAACAAGGTTAAACCAAAGTGAGCCCAAGCTTTACTTCTACCAGCACAAACACACACTTCCCTTCAAATCACACCATTCAACTTTCTCTCATTTTTTTTAACGTTTATTTAACTAGGCAAGTCAATTAATAACAAATTTTTATTTACAATGACGGCCTACCCCGGCCAAACCCGGACCATGCTGGGCCAATTGTGCGCCACCCTATGGGACTCCCAATCAAAGCTGGATGTGATACAGCTTGGATTCAAACCAAGGACTGTAGTGATGTCTCTTGCACTGAGATGCAGTGCCTTAGACCGCTGCGCCACTCGGGAGCCCAATATAAATAAACCCTTTGTGAAATCCACATTTGTCCAAGTCCAAATAGGGCCAACAATTCACTCTGGGAAAACAACATTAGCATGAAGTGTCCCATATAGTAATTGCTGGAGTAATTACGCCATGCAGCACTAACAAGCTTGCAGAGAGTCAAGGACAACAGTAGCAACAACAAAGCCTACTGTACAATACGGAATGCAGATCCATAAATACACACAGATTTACAGGCATACTGAGATTAGAGGTTTCGATTGGGTCTGATCATGTTAGGGCCTCTACCTTGCTACCTCAAGCAGTGAATGGTGTGGCTATTCATCCAGAGCATTGGAGAGCGATCATTTCCCCAGTACTCTCCAATCGAGGGGGAAGGAGTCCTCTAGATGACGTGAAAAGCCAGCCGTGTCTCAGCCACGGTGCGTTGCGTCACCTAACAAGGACAAACGTCGTGCGGACACACACGCCGTTCTCCATTCATCAAGCCCTGGCAGGATGGCCCTGGTCACCATATACAGCGCTGGCTGTAAATCCTCCAGCACACACACACACACACACACACACACACACACACACACACACACACACACACACACACACACACACACACACACACACACAAAATGTCCCAGAGGAGCAATGGGTCTGTGTGGTTGGTCTCCACTATGTCTGACACCCGTATAGTAGAGCTGTGCTGCTCAATGGCTCATGTTAAAGTCCTCAATACCGGCAGTGTCTTGAGTCCAAAAACAGCCCATCACACGTGTGCAATATGGTGAAAAGCCCTAGTACCAAGTCAATCAAAGGACAATGCCAAGCTAATGTTTATACACATCAATGTGTAAAAGGTTTATACACATTCTGATTTATTCTGATCTACACGATGTCTCTATAGGCCAGGGGTGTCACACTCATTCCATGGAGGGCCTAGTGTCTGCTGATTTTTGTTTTTTCCTTTCAATTAAGACATAGACTAGTTGAGGGGTGTTCCTTACTAATTAATGACCTTCATTCATCAACCAAGTACAAGGGAGGAGCGATCGCCCGCAGCCACTCAGCCCTCCGTGGAATGGGTTTGACGGGTGCTCTAGGTGCAAGAGGATAGGTACTGTTTCAGGACTGAGGAGTGAACCTCACTCCCAAAATTCCTTCACACTCCATAGGAGAATGGGGATATATGAGAATTTCCTGGCACCATTGCAATGGATTCTGGGCAATGGAATCTCATGTTACCAGCTGGGAGAAGTTTCCGGTTATAGTTTCTCACTGAGGGGAACTGTAAGCGTATTTAGTGCTGAATACAAAACCCGAGCCCTAGCCCTTATCCCTAGACACTCCTTATAACCACTCTAAATAATAATATAGTCATTCATCAGATGCTTTTATTCAAAGCGACTTTGAGTTAATATGTGACCGGTGGCCACTAATGTGCCTTTTAGCCCTTTGTCTTGCCCACCAGGTGCGTCTGGTTGGCAAATCAAGGGCAGGGTTGTGCCAGTGTATTTAAGCAGAGCGCTTCCTTCCATTTGGGAGATTGTTTTGTTATTCGGAAGGTTGGCGTGCCTTTGGAGGACGAGAGTGGGGCCAGTGATAGCCCAAATATTTTGTAACTATAGTATAGTGTGTGTGTGTGTGTAACAGCACCGGTAAACGTTATACTGAGTTCCTCTCTCCTCCTCCTTGGGCACGCCAGCCTGAGTGAGTGCAGTGGGCCTGCTGATTGTTTTATGTGTGAAATGGATTTGATTATGTAAACTTCAACATAGGACACTTGGGAGAATTAAGATGTGATTGCTATGGAAATTATGTGCGCTTAACCTGGAAATGTATCATTGAGCATTTTTTTTTCAACAGAGACCATTGAAAGAAACTGACTGTGTTGGAAACTTCAATTATTAAATAGTTGAATATTTTGTGGAGAATAAACCCCAATTTGCACTCACTCAGGCTGGTGTGCCCAAGGAAGAGAGCGGAACTCAGTATAATGTTTACTGGCGCTGTTACATACACCATTCTTACAAAAGACATCTTTAAGACTCTTTGCATTCGGGCTATCACTGTCCCTGCTCTTGTCCTCCAAAAGCCCGCCAATCTTTCAAAAGACAAAAAAAATAATTATCCAGACGGACGGAAGCGCTCTGCTTAAATACACTGGCACAACCACGCTCTTGATCAGCCAACCAGATGAACCTGGTGGGCAAGCCCGAGGGATAGAAGGTGTGTTCGGTGGCCAACGGTCACATATGAACCTAATCTATATTATTATTTAGAGTGGCTATGGAGCAGGGGCTAGGGCTTGATTTTGCACACCACCAGTCACACACACATGTCCAATATACTGTATGTACCCCATGCAGGAATCCAACCCACAACCCTGGTGTTGCTAGCCGACTGAGCCATGAGATCTATGGGTACTCTGTATCTGTACCAATAAGCATTCATAAACTCACTCCCACGCCACCTGATAGAGCTGCAGTGACTAAGGGTTCCCTTCATGACTCACCCTCTCATCTCAGATCGATATTCAAAAGGCAAGAGGACATTAATCAAAAGACAATGAGCGAGTGTCAAAGAAGAGCGAGAGAGAATCACTTCACAGCCATTTAGAAATGAATCTCTCTCTCTCTCTCAACAGGAGGAGTCATCCACCTGATTGATTTCTGTAACTTCCCAGTCCTATAATAGACGAGCTTTAAAAAAAATATAAACAAGTTTCTTCCTCCTGCTATTTGCAAAATTGGAAAGCAGTAAAGGGTGCCAGCCTTGTGACTGGTCCCCTGTAGCGCTGGAATAAAGGAGAGACGTGTGTGTGGTCCTGGGTTTAGGTGGGAGGGGATTGAAGCTTATGACAACTTATTTATATCAAAAGGACAGAATAACACTTTGGTCTATGGAAGGTAGTTGGTTTAGCCCACTAACTTACTCTCCTCTGTTCCTATTGCTAGACAGGTTGGTCTCTTCCCGCTCTGGACGGCATCTCACCACCATATGGAATCAGCGGCACACAGTAAGCCACAGTCTCTCTTTCTGTCTCTCACTCTCTTAGGTTTTTCTCTCTCCCTGGCAGGATCTGCACTTCCCCCTCCCTCCTTTGCTTCCGGCAAATCTGTCGCCATGCTGAGTGGCCCGGGTGGTGTATAGCGTCACCTTCCCCCTCTCCAACCATCCATCCATCTCTTTCTTCAGCTCTCTCCCTCATCCCCGCCTCCACCTCTCTCTCCTTCGCCCCCTCTCCTCTGGTGTGCACACTCCTCAACTATGGTTAGATTTTCCCCTTCAAACCTCCCAACAATCAACCGATTGGGTGAAAAGGTGAATGTAGAAGCAAAACCGAAGTCTTCGGTTACCATAGCAAAGGAGTACACTGTGTTTTTACAACCATATTCAATTAAATTTAAGGGCTTTATTGGCATGGGAAACATATGTTTGCATTGCGTTTATACAAATTGCATTTATTTTCAGCAAACTTAACATGTGTAAATATTTGTGTGAACATAACAAGATTCAACAACTGAGACATAAACTGAACAAGTTCCGAAGACAGGTGACTAACAGAAATTTAATAATGTGTTCCTGAACAAAGGGGGGGGGGGGGGGGTCAAAAGTAACAGTCAGTATCTGGTGTGGCCACCAGCTGCATTAAGTACTACAGTGCATCTCCTCCTCGGGGACTGCACCAGATTTGCCAGTTCTTGCTGTGAGATGTTAACTCACTCTCCACCAAGGCACCTGCAAGTTATGGGAATTTATGAATTATCTTTGAAAGACAGGGTCCTGAAAAAGGGACTTTTTTTTTTTGCTGAGTTTATTTACAATGGTGTTTGTTCTTCACTGGTTGACCTTTTCTTGTGGCAAAAGGTCACAAATCTTTCTGCTCTGATGGCACACTGTGGTATTTCACCCAAAAGATATAAGAGTTTATCAAAATAGGGTTTGTTTTTTAATGCTTTGTGGATCTGTGTAATCTGAGGGAAATGTGTCTCTCTAATATTGTCAGGAAGTGCAGCTCAGGTTCCACCTCCTTTTGTGGGCAGTGTGTACATAGCCTGTCTTCTCTTGAGAGCCAAGTCTGCCAACGGCGGCCTTTCTCAATAGCAAGGCTATGCTCACTGAGTCTGTACATAGTCAAAGCTTTCCTCAAGTTTGGGTCAGTCACAGTGGTCAGGTATTCCACCACTGTGTACTCTCTGTTTAGGGCCAAATAGCATTCTAGTTTGCTCTGTTTTTTTGTTAATTCTTTTTAATGTGTCTCTCTCTTCCTTTTCTTGCTCTATTCAGCTCAGCTGCTCTCTCACACATTTCTCTCCACCACACGCTCACTCTTTCCCCTCCATCTCTGCCTCCCTCTTCCCTCAACCCTATACTGGGTACCCTTCTTAGTGGTTATGTACTGTAGGTTCACTTCGCCAGTACTGATTCACCAACCCTGATTCACAACATACCAACGTCAAGACACATGCATTGTATTGATTGTTGACTGCAACACAAACTCTCTTGGATACATGGAGTGACATTACTCTCTCCTTCAATAGGAGCGTTCACGTGTCCTAGACTGGTCTGGAGGGCCTATCCTCATTATTGAGTGGGACTTCAACAAGCCTGCAGCTCCAAGACAATAACATTTACCAGCAGAGAAAGAGAGAGTGAGGGATGGAGAGAGAAAAGAGGGAGAGTCAGTCCACTTGAGAAGACATTCCGCTCTGTCAAGAACACACCTCCTTACTTACACACCGTCACAGGCTTAAAGAGCACTAATGTCACGCACACACGCACGCACACACACACACACACGCACCCATGCGCACCCACGTGCACGCACAGTCATTAGCCAGATACCTGAGGATGTCGAGAATACAGATAAAAGACAGAGGGAGGGAGATAAAGAGGACGATATAGAGAAAGAGATTGGCCGCTAGAAATAGATAGATGGGGAGAAAAGATGAGGAAGACAGATGGAGAGAGCACCAAAGCCAACAGCAGAGCTAAGTGGGTAGTGTGCTCCCCAGACAGAGCTCCATATGGCTTGGCACAGTCGTATAGAGCTCTACCTTTAACAGGGTGGACACCATCTACAATCACACACACACACAAACCTCACACCATACAGGGAACAATATCCTGTAGTTACAGAAAGATACAGTACAAGTCATGCTAGGTTGTGTTGAGTTAGCTGTGTGCTAACTGTGCTTCTCTAGTTGTCGGGACAGTAGCCATGCTTTCACCTGTAAAGATACATAGAAATAAGCAGTCAGGAACTACACATGTGATTGGATAGCAGTCTCCTGACCCTGGCGCCATGGCAATGGCCCAGTAACACTCCAGTTCCCTCCTGAGGTTTTGAGATTGGCCGGGAAGTCACTTCCTGCACTCTGTGATTGGCTAGTATCCTAGTCCTATCAGGGGTCTCTCTGCTCAATGGGGTATATCAGCGACATAAGCTAGGCCTTATAGATACATCCATGTTGTGGAGGGGAGAGTAATGTAAGCTCTGTATGGTAAATATACACTGGTCCAAGCACACCAAGACAGTCGTGAAGAGGGCACGACAAAACCTATTCCCCACTGAAAAGATTTGGCATTGCTCCTCAGATCCTCAAAAGGTTCTACAGCTGCACCATCAAGAGCATCCTGACTGGTTGCATCACTGCCTGGTATGGCAACTGCTCAGCCTCCGACCGCAAGGCACTACAGAGGGTAGTGTGAACGGCCCAGTACATCACCGGGGCCAAGCTTCCTGCCATCCAGGACCTCTATACCAGGTGGTGTCAGAGGAAGGCCCTAAAAACTGTCAAAGACTCCAGCCACCCAAGTCAAAGACTGTTCTCTCTGCTACCGCACGGCAAGCGGTACCAGAGCGCCAAGTCTACAGTAGGTCCAAGAGGCTTCTAAATAGCTTCTACCCCCCAAGCCATAAGACTCCTGAACACCTAATCAAATGGCTACCCAGACTAATTGCATCCCCCCCCCCCTTTACACCACTGCTACTTCTGTTGTTATCATCTATGCATAGTCACTTTAATAACTCTACCTACATGTACATATTACCTCAACTAACCGGTGCCGCCCCACATTGACTCTGCACTGGTACGCCCCTGTATATAGTCTCGCTATTGTTATTTTACTGCTGCTCTTGAATTACTTGTTACTTTTATTTCTTATTTGTATTTTTTTAAACTGTATTGTTGGTTAGGGGCTCGTAAGTAAGCATTTCACTATAAGGTCTACTGTTGTATTCGGCGCATGTGACTAATACAATTTGATTTGATTTGAGTGTACAAATATTAGGAATACCTTCCTAATACTGAGTTGCACCCCCCCCCCCCCCCCCCTCCTCAAACCCTTAGCCCTAGGAACAGCCTCAAGTTGTCGGGTTTGGACTCTACAAAGTGTTGAAAGCATTCCACAGGGATGCTGTCCCATGTTGACTTCATTCTTGATACACACGGGAAACTGTTGAGCGTGAAAACCCAGCAGTGTTGTAGTTCTGGACACACTCAAACTGGTGCGCCTGGCACCTACTGCCATACCACTTTCAAAGGCACTTACATATTTTATCTTTCCCATTCACCCTCTGAATGGCACAAATACACAATCCATGTCTCGATTGTCTAAAGGCTTAAAAATCCTTCTTTAAACTGTCTCCTCCCCTTCATCAACACTGATTGAAGTGGATTCAACAAGTGGCATCAATAAGGGATCATAGCTTTCACCTGGACTCCCCTGGTCAGTCTATGTCATGGAAAGAGCAGATTTGTACACTCAGAGTAAAGTTAGAGAATTTGTTAATGTTTGACATGAGTTTTAGTGAGAATGTTACATGGCGGTAGGTGATGCTGATTCTAAGAAGTTGTCTTACATAGCCTATTTTGCTCTGTGGGCAAGGGGGAAGACATGGCTTTTGAGGGGTCATCTCTTTAATGTACTGAGAGTTATGGAAGCTTTTCCGTCTATCAACAGAATGAGTAGGTCTACCATTAATGCATTCTGAGTTCACTTCACTACCCTTGACACAAATATGCTTTCCATTACTTGAGCTTCCTGAATTCATATCACAGATCCACATCTATGCTCATCTAGAATCAGAGAAAAACAGATAATAGCCTGCATGTCAAATGATACACAACTACTTACAGTTCACCGCTTTTGACCAGGGAAAGTAGCTAAGGTCAAAAATGCATTATGTGGGGGATATGATGTCATTTGAGAAATGGCCAGATATGATAAGCATATCTTAATCCAGAAATAAAGTTCAGACCGGCCTGCTGACATTCCGTATATGTCGGAATAGTGACCGGGATTCCATGGTATGATGTCATAATTGGGCCACATTCCGGGATTCCTCGGGGAAGCAGATGTGATCCAGCTGATTTGCCCCTTAATCCCACCGCTCTCTGATCCAACCTCTCACACACGCATGCATGCTTGCGCAAAACACACACATGAAGCGCACACACACACACACTCGCATGCACAACCACTCACACGCACAAAATGTTAAAGTGCACGACCGCATAGAAATAATGACCTACAGTATATACACACACAACGTGTTCATTGTGCTGCAGACTCAATCTCCATTACAGACATAAGCCTAAAGTACTGACCACAGCTCCCGCAGACGCACACATTCTCAACTGCATCCTCAAACTCACCTCAGTCAAAGGGGCCTTAGATGCTGGACTGATAGTTGACATACCGGTACTTCAATATGACATACTTATCACTCTGGGTGAATACTGGCTGTTTTCCTCATCAGATCCAAAGAGATAGGAAGTCGTCCCTTACTAGACATCTGGGCTCAGGTTACCCAAATCCAAATTCTAACCTTCTGACCATTAGGAGGATATAGAATATCTGACCCTGGACCAGCCGTTAGGGGCATCACGCTTAACCACATATCCATAACACAAACCCATGTCAAAGACTCAATGATGGTTCAATAGCACAGTAAGAGCTAATTAACAGGTGATGTCCATCTTCTCACTGGGTTGTGGAATGTTGTGGTTGACATTAGCTTGGGAGCTAACACAAGTCTTCCAAGCCCTATACTACGTACGTGGTTTGAGGAGTTAGCGTGGTAACTTTGGTCAACTCTGAGTTCAACTCGGGATAACCGGTACCACGAAAGTGGCTCACCTTTTAGCCAGGTACATTTCTATGGCAACGAATCATTCAGATCTAACCTGCTACCGGGCAGGCTAACTCAGGGCTTACTACATTTATTCTGAATAAAAGTGTCTGAGCCACGAGTTGAGGACAGATGAAATCAGATTCCCTCCCTCTCACAAAGATTGTGTCTTCATCCCCTTCATTTTTTTGTGTGTATTAAATAATAGTCATTTTTAAAATACCTAGCACATTACACATTTTGTAATGACAGAATGCATTTCAAACTTTACGCACAGTAAAACTTGTGTATGACAAATACAACTATTTTATCAATAGGAATGGGGGGGGGGGGAGATGCTTGTTCATTGAAAAGCACACCAAAGACGCCATTAACGATAAGTAATCAAATAAACACGGCACTCCAACACACTAGCCTGCTGAATTTGCAAGATAACTTTTCTTTAATTTAGATTTCGGCACAAATGAAAACGCGACACTGACGCTCCCATAGATTGATGTTTCAGCATTGTTTCAATGAAGAGTTCTGACTCTCCCATAGATTGATGTTTCAGCATTGTTTCAATGAAGAGTTCTGACTCTCCCATAGATTGATGTTTCAGCATTGTCTCAATGAAGAGTTCTGACTCTCCCATAGATTGATGTTTCAGCATTGTCTCAATGAAGAGTTCTGACTCTCCCATAGATTGATGTTTCAGCATTGTCTCAATGAAGAGTTCTGACTCTCCCATAGAGTGATGTTTCATCATGGTCTCAATGAAGAGTTCTGACTCTCCCATAGATTGATGTTTCAGCATTGTCTCAATGAAGAGTTCTGACTCTCCCATAGATTGATGTTTCAGCATTGTCTCAATGAAGAGTTCTGACTCTCCCATAGAGTGATGTTTCATCATGGTCTCAATGAAGAGTTCTGACTCTCCCATAGATTGATGTTTCAGCATTGTCTCAATTAAGAGTTCTGACTCTCCCATAGATTGATGTTTCAGCATTGTCTCAATTAAGAGTTCTGACTCTCCCATAGAGTGATGTTTCATCATGGTCTCAATGAAGAGTTTGGCATTCAACTAGCCACAGGTGACATGCATGCGCCGTTAAAAGCCTGCTAGAGTTAGCGGCAGGCGGATGAGTAATATTCCCCTTCATAGTATGGATGAAGATTGAGCTTGAACATGAAGCTAACTGAAGCTTCAATCGTAGTATATCCCTCTGGTCTAAGGCAAGGTTACTCATTATGTGAAGATAGTTAAGTTCACCAGCTCATCTGTTACATTTCACTCCCTTTTAACCACCTTGTCATCAAAGACCCATAACCAGCTTTAGCCACCAATGTGACAGACTGGGTTCGAACCCAGGTCTTCTGACCGCCCCAAGACTATGTTAGAATAACCAACTCAACATGAAAAGAAATAACAGACAGCAAAATATGGTTGTATAATGGTTTTTACCGGACATCGTTTTGCTGAGGAGGCTTCTTCTGCCCAACCAGGTTCACAGTTCTTGCTTGGATGGGCTTCTCCTCCCTGAAACACACAAGAGGGACAATGTTGTTGGAATTTTGTCAGAAAATTATGTTAATAATGTATACAATGGTGCAGTTTGAGGGTTCTTTTAGAAGGTGGACGTATGACTCGATTTAGACATTTACACAGTTGCTGACGCCTGCCAGATCTTACAATGCCTGGATAAGTATTTAACATATCAGCTAACCAGATATGTTATAGCAATCTGGTGGCCGACTACACAGTCGATGACGTGGCACGCGATCATTGGTTGATGCATGGAACCTCTGAGCAGAAGATCCCAGGGGAGTGATTGGGGACATTGCCCTGTGTAGTGTGCCGTCTTTCGGATGGGTTAAACAGGTGTCCTGACACTCTGTGGTCACTAAAATATCCCGTTGGAACTTATTGTAAGAGTAGGGGTGTTAACCCCGGTGTCCTGGCTGAATTCCCAATCTGGCCCTCATACCATCATGGCCACCTAATCATCCCTAGCTTCCAATTGGCTCTTTCATCCCCCCTCCTCTCCCCTGTAACTATTCCCCAGTCTGTTGCTGTAAATGAGAATGTGTTCTCAGTCAACTTACCTGGTAAAATAAATAAACATGAAATACATCAGGCGTATTCCTCTGCCCAGGTGTTGCTGACACATGCCAGATCCTACAGTGCCTGGATAGGTATCGTAAGTATCAGCTAACCACATCATATGTTATAGAAATCTGACAGTCGATGACGTGGCACACAACAATTGGTTGATGAATGCAACGTCTGAGCAGGGGAACGTGACCATCTACTCCACTACTTCCTGTTCTTCTTCAACAATTAACCAACATCTGATTAATCAGAATAGAGAAAAGTAGTTGCTAGGTAGATAATCAATTACAAAAACGTGATTCACCATATTTTATAACTACACAACTTTGACTTAGAAAACAATAAAATCTCTGATAAAATTATTATACAAAAGTATGTTTTTCACTTTTATCTCGAAATTACTATCGGATATATTATTTTTCCCATAAATGTTAAATACACATCAATGGGTCCTCTGATCATCTTGATCACAGAGAAAACACGAAGAGAACCCCACAACATGATGTGTTCTGTCTAAAACTGAAAGGAGTGACAGATCTGTAACAACACATCAAATCAAATTTGATTTGTCACATACACATGGTTAGCAGATGTTAATGCGAGTGTAGCGAAATGCTTGTGCTTCTAGTTCCGACAATGCAGTAATAACCAACGAGTAATCTAGCTAACAATTCCAAAACTCCTACCTTATACACACAAGTGTAAAGGGATAAAGAATATGTACATAAAGATATATGAATTAGTGATGGTACAGAGCGGCATAGGCAAGATGCAGTAGATGGTATCGAGTACAGTATATACATATGAGATGAGTATGTAAACAAAGTGGCACAGTTTAAAGTGGCTAGTGATACATGTATTACATAAAGATGCAGTAGATGATATAGAGTACAGTATATACGTATACATATGAGATAAATATGTAGGGTATGTAAACATTATATTAAGTAGCATTGTTTAAAGTGGCTAGTGATATATTTTACATCAATTCCCATCAATTCCCATTATTAAAGTGGCTGGAGTTGAGTCAGTGTGTTGGCAGCAGCCACTCAATGTTAGTTAGCCACTCACAGTCAGACACCCATCTAATGACAGCTCAAACACATTGTGTTTGAGCTGTCATTAGATGAGTGTCTGACTGTCTAGTATAGCTGTTCAAACCTCCCAACTTCAATTACACCGATTGGGTGAAAAGGTTGATGTAGAAGCAAAACCTCCTTCTTAGGTTACAGTAGCAGAGGAGCACACTGTGTTCTTACAACCAGCAGGTTTTTTTCCTGACTATGTGACCTATCCAGGAAAATATCTCCACATACAGAACATACACCCACACTGCACATGCACAGGCAGTTACTGTAGTATGAATACAAAAGCACTGTGTAAACATTGATATGGCGGGTTGGATTGAATTCCAGCATATGTGTGTGTGTGTGTGTGTGTGTGTGTGTGTGTGTGTGTGTGTGTGTGTGTGTGTGTGTGTGTGTTCGTACTAGGCTACTGTGGCCACACTGCTCTCTTCAGGTTTCATCAGCGCTTCTCACATTAGCGGGTTCATCAAACGGATTTACAGCATAGAATTAGATTAGATGACATATCAGTCCAGCCTGGGTCTACCATGAGCTGATGTTGTGATTAGAGTAAACGATCCTATAGGATATACATGTAGGTGAGTTCTGTGGATGTAAGACTTAGAAGAGGCTGTTTTCAGCGTTGCCTTATCGCTAGAGTGTGGGCACATAGCCTACTGTAGCATAGGTCCCAATTTAGATCACACAGCACACCATGCAAGCATGCATACACACACACACACATGCTACAGTAGCTTATGTGCTCCGACTAGCAATAAGGCAGAGCTGAAATATAGTCTTGCGCCTATGATGAAAATGATGAAAATAATGCATGACCACTTGTGCATTGGACAGTTCTTTCTTTAGATGCAATGAATCGATCTGCAGATTCAATGCAGGGCTAGCACTCTGCAAAAGGAGCCAAAAATAGAACACAGACGTGAATAGCAGAGAAGAAGGGGTTCTCATGGGAGCCTAGTTATTCATTCTATATAAGACTATGCGATAGCAGTGACTGTGGTCTGACGTCATATCACCTCGCTGCAGTTTGTCAGACTATCCGTGGAGAAATATGCTACCCAGAAAGGGGTTCAATTTAACTCACGATGATAAACCTCAGAATTGTTGTCGTGACAAATACAACATACCTGCTCCTTCCACACTGGCTCGCGCTCTATGTGTGAAAATACTAAAATAGCACAGGCTGTTTTTGACCATCATCCACTGTAATAAAACAACACATAAACTAGGTTACATGCGTTTACTGTAGCCTTTCTGTCAAGATGGGCTGCTGTAGGCTGATGCGAGAGTGCTGGTGCTGGCCTACATTGGGCTGATACTCAACCGCACCCGGTCACCAAAGCAACAAACGTACACGCAAACAGCTGTTGAGATATGGGATGGAAACACACAGTGCTTGACTTCAACTCAAATTGGTGCCTGTACTCATTTTGGATGCCGGTACTGTTTATATTTAGGTGCAGTAGCTCCACAATACTTTTGAGCTAATATTCTAAAAGAAGAACAGGAGCTCAAGCAGTAGAACAGTTGAGGTGCTGGTACTCTGTTCCGTGAGCTCCTGCCCAATTCAAGCACTGGAAACACACTGCTAGGGCAGAGATGCTGTTTCACTGATTTTACACGCAGAAATGACAGAATCTCGGTCGAATGATGCTGTGCAATCGCAGCCTGCTGTTAGCCTGTCTGTAGCATACAGAAGCTGTGCTTGGGAATATACTAGCCTGGGCTATAGGTTATTTAGAACCTATATAGCCAGCGGTTTAGAATTGTTCGGATATGACAGAACACATACTTGCATTGGGGGAAATGGGAGCGGTTGAGAAGAAATGAGTCTGATGTTCGTTTATTTGTGTCCGGGTACTAAAAGACAGTAGAGTGTGAAGCTGCTGTGTGTCTCGGGGACGACCTACCCCTTTTCTCTCTCTCTCTCTCTCCCTCCCTTCCTGTCCCCTCTTCGTCTCTTACACCTGTGACGGGCCTGACCCAACACACTCTTACTCAAAAGCTCCCCCCCCCCCCCCCCCCCCCTCTCTCTCTCTCACACACAAACTCTCAATTCATGTTAGGACATCTTGTTAGGTCATCCTTGACTCTGTAGGCTAAAATGTAGGCTATAGATGGTTGAGACTGAAATAAGCTACACTATCTTTGCCGTGAGAGGAGCTGGGGCAATATAGGAGCTACCATCTCATGTTAGGGGAGTGCAGCTGACCATTGAACACTAAAGTAGGCAGTCTCACATGCATGGAGCTGTCCACTGGCATTCTGTATGATCACAATCAAGAGTTGCTGATACCATGGTCCATATAACAAGGATACACCGAGGGATAGCCTACATGCTGATAAACACATAACCTACACACACACACTCACTACAGCAAATCACTACACACATCGACAGTCTATGCTGCACCTTAGTGCCATGAGTAGGTTAGATAGACAGATATGTGTATAGGTTTGTTAGCCTATTGGTAGCCTAGCGGCAGTATGGCAGCATCTCTGCACAACATCTCCCCAGCATCTCCAGAGCGGAAATAGCCCCAGTATCTCCCTTACTTTAACATGGCCTCTTCCTTCTCCTCCTCCTCCTTCTGTCGAGCTAGCACGGCCATTATGATCTTCCTCTCCTCCTCTGTCAGATGGCTCAGGTCCGGTTCGGGCATGGACGCCGGCACGACGGGTGGACGCGCGCCGCCCGGAGGGCCCACCGAGGCGGACATCTTCTCCCCCTCTCTTTGGCGGCTAGGATCACTGACAGAAATCCCGCTGGCGGTGCCCACGGATCACGACATGGCCCATGGACGAAGCAACGGCTCGGGCAAGTGATGCAAGGCTCCCATGGTGGCAGGCACCCACGGTGGGAGTGCTTCTTCGGTTCCTAGTCGCCTTTTCTCTTTCTCTCTCTCTTCCTCTCTCTCGCTCTTTTCTTTTCTCCCCCCCACCCCCCACCCGCCCTCCTCTCCCCTCCCCTCCACCTCCAGTTACGGGGAGCCCATGTCTCCGGCAGAGAATGATAGGCTACTCGGCCCCCTGGTGAAGCTAGCTTCGTTCAACGCAGAGCGATGTTTCTCTACCGCTGCCCAGTCTGGAACGCTGGCTAGGTGGGCTTCTTGTTTTACACCACTGCCGCGCTCTGCTGCTGATGCTGCTGCTGTCACGGAGATGTAGAACCGTCAATGGGACCGCAGCCCCTGAAGCGCGCGCACCTTCTCACGCAGGGAGCGCGCATTCTCATTTGAGAATGGGGGCTCGCCGTACGAGGCGCGTGCTAAATATTATATTTCACTTCACCAATCGAAGCGTGCTAGTGACGCGCGCCCTTCCTCCATTCCTTCTTTCCTTATACGAGCACCTGGCACAAACACGTGCGTGTGAGTGTCAGTAGTGCTGGTGAATCTTGTTAAGACCCTAGCTCAAAATACTCGCAACACAAATTTAGCGTTCTGGTGGTTGTTCTATAGGCCTATCTTCCATTCAATGAAAATGTGCATGCGCCCATTTCAGGACCACGGACAGTGCAGTGGGCAGCCGGCGACGAGGTTCTACATGAGACGGATAATCCAAGTTTCCACGCCTTTTTTCATAAAACATGTAACTTTATTAGGCTAAAAAGTTGTTGTAGTATATAGTACGTTGCTAGTTAACGACGTAAAGGATGCCACTTTTTATGAATGTGGCCATGTGTATGTTGTCTAGTAGCCTACATCATGTGCAGGATAAACTCTAACAACGGGAATTCTAAACCACCCATTGTATAAATAAGCAATAATACTTGAGAGGCCATATGTTATGAAATTTTTATCGTGGATGTAATGTGGTCATAGCCACGAAACGAAGCCGTTGTATAATACTACATATTATAGTCTCATTCATTGAATTTAGCTCCAACCGAGTTGTAGCCTGTCTGTTGGCTGCCTGTTTGAGGTGCTCGATTAAGGCAGCTCCCCGCACCTCTCTGACTCAGAGAATGCGGGAGACACATTTCAGTTGAATGCATTCAGTTGTACTACTGATTTTCCTTTCATATCATAAGTCTTCCACTTTAGCCAGACGCAGGTGTTTCACAGCTCTGCTACAGTATGTGTAGTGCTACAGGTTTTGCAGCTCAATCTAATAACAGCCGGTGATTCCATGCTAAGAAAGTCAATGTTTGTAGGAGCGAATGGGGATTTTATGTCATAGGCTATCCAGCTTTCAAGAAAATCATGTTTTCAAAGAACCAGCCCCAATTCATACACAATATCAGCCTACCAGCAGATGGCAGCACGTACCGGTCAATAATAGAAGCTATTCACTGGACAAACAACTATTGACGTTCAGGCCTATAACACCATTGATTTAGGAATCTGTCACCCTACAAATGTGCAATATTTAGGGGTGCTGCATAGGCTAGTTTCGCTGTAACCCGGGATGATTGAATATTAAACATTTGGCTGTTTCTTATTTAGGTTTACACAATACTTCCTTGCAACATATGGTAGCATTTTGAAAACAACACAAGATACACATTGTTGTTCCAAGCAGAAGGCCTAATAATGAACAATAATAAGAATAAGAATTCATGTTGGGGTTAATTATTAGCCCCGAATAACATGTAGACAGACGTAACTTACAAATAACTTTTATGTTGATATGGTGAATACAGGGTTTTGTCTTGACGCCACTGCTGTAGAGCCATACGTTAAATTGCCGTTCACCTAGCAGTAGGCGACTGTACATGGGATAGCCTACAAATTGGCTTCTAGAGGACTTTTCTACCTGTCTCAGCTAAACTGGTGAAAAATACTCAGTATGAGGTCGAAGTATTGGATGTGGTCGGTGTGGTGAAGTTCTCGGGCCGAGGCTTTCACCAAGGGTCAGGAAAAAATGAGTGTGACAGTAGGAGTGAAGTTTTGGAAAAAGTGGACCCATGACTTTTGGCTGTTCCATTTGTGGTTACAGGGTGGGTGAAAACAGAGTTGGGTGCTGTAGAATTGGTGAGGGTAACCAGAAGTGGTCTTGTGATAATTGTTGTTTCTGCTGGTCAGAGGGAGAAGGCTTTCTGCGTTAAACAAACAGGGTTAAGTAATGTGAGTTATTTTGCCCTCAAGAAAAGGGCGCCATTGAAAGGAGTGATTACTGGGGTAGCAGTAAATGTAAAAGTTGACCAACTGAAGGGGAAGATTCCTGGTGTTTGTGATGCTCGTCGTTTGGTGTGACGCAGACAGGGTGGGGGACGCAGGCAGGGAGGGGTGAGGGGTGAAACAGAAGAGTCAATATCAGTTTTTTTTTGTTTTGATGTTGATTCTTTGCCCGACAAAGTGATGTTAGGATATATAAGTTATCCTGTATGAGCTTTTGTGCCGAACACATTACGTTGTTACAGGTGTTCAACTTATGGGCATGTAGCAGCAGTGTGTAGGAGGGGGGTTCCTAGGTGTGAGAAGTGTGAAGAAGGGCATGAGACAAAGGAATGTCCTTTGGAAAGTAGTGGTATGTGTTAATTGTAGAGGAGCTCATTGGGCTGGGAATCAGAAATATCCTGTGTGAGAGGGGCAGGTTGAGGTTTCCAGGGTTAGAGTAGTGCAGAAGTTGTCATATGCTGAGGCAGTGAAGAAAGTAGAGGAAGATGGGTCAAGGGTACAGTATATCTGTACCAGTACAGAGGGATAGGCCAACAAGTGAAACATTTTTCTGTTAGATTGGATTTTTAGCATTTATAGCAATGGTTATCAACGGTACTCCAGGGATGGAACGTAAGTCACAGGAAATAGAGGTTGTGGTGGTAGCTGCATAGAGGTATTTGGGTGTGCGAGACTTGACATCAGAAGAGTTGCAGGGTGTGTTAAGTAGGTGGTGTCCCATCCTTTCAGGTTGTTGGCCTACCCTAGGACTAAATATATTTAAATGGTGGAGTAGGTAGTGTTATTTTTATTTGTTTGTGAGTGTAGTGTTAGATGGTAGGGTATTTGTTTATTTATTTATATTTTCAAGCAAAGTATAAGGGAGTTCTACCCCAGTCAAGGTGGTGGCGGGGTTGCAACATTTATTGGTTGCCAACCGCAGTTAAACCTCATCGAAGAAGAGGAAGTGCTGATGACGGAAGACTAGTACATATGTTAATAAATGTGCTGGTGTCGAGAACTGAACGTCGACCGATTATCTGGTAAGAAAGAAATATAAACACTAGAAACATTTCTCAGCAAAAATGATCAGTGCATATTCTCTCCGTGTGTATACAAATGTATATTATGTCAACATCGAATAGTGTTATTTTTCACATACATTCCGATGTGTGTCCATTGCGCTAATTATTTGTGCGGCGCTGCATGAATGCATTTGGTCGTGTCTAAGCTTAAAGTTCCACTTCATTCGTTTCGGATGCATTCAATTATTCCTTTGCTCAAATTGTGCTGACAACTGGTTTAAATTATATCGAGTAGGCTACACTATAATATGAAACGTAAGCGCCGTTTCAATGCTAATGGATGGACCTGTGGAAACTATTATTAAGTGTGCACGGGCCAGGAGTTTTTCCTGACAAAAACAAAACAACTGGCAGTCTGGCACAAGGGGGAGTATGATGTACCCCAGTGGCCACCGCTTGGTCTTGATGAGCTACAGTGCTGGCTTTTGTTCCTGCCCAGCTCTAACCCAACAATGGTTTCAAGCAGGTTTTTTGGTGGTGACTAGTTCATCTTCCCAGAATGTCCTTTATATTAGACACTGGGTAAATCAGGACACCTCAATTTCAAGATTGATATTTAAACTATGTGGCCATCCCCATGAGCCCATGTGTAACACAAACCTCTTTAAACCTCTTTAGTACAAGGTCTTTAAATCGCTTTACCTGTCTTACCATCTCTCTCTCCCGGGTCTCTCTGGCAGACATGTTGCCTGTGTTGGTGGTCCATGGGGGAGCAGGGTTCATCCCTAAAGAGCGTGTGCAGCTGTCTTGTGCTGGGGTCCAGGCTGCAGTCAGGGGGGGGTACTCCAAACTCCAGGGGCAGGGCAGTGCCATGGATGCTGTGGTGGAGGCCGTCACTCTGCTGGAGAATGACCACCACTACAACGCAGGTAAACACACACTCATGACTAGGGCCTGGAGTCTTTCCTAGCCAGGTCACATGGCCAGAGAAAAAACCTGGCCCCTCTGAGATCAGCAATAAGGTCAGATAAGGTAAATAGCTCCACCTATATTTACTTGGTACATGGTTCCATGGTAATAATTACGCAATATTAACATGGAATTACCAAATAATTATACATTTATCTTGTACTTTTTTGTTGTTGTGAACACCAGTAGAAACAGTACCATAAATGAAGTGCTACCAGATTGAACTGTCAATGACACTAACCTGGATAAAGAAAGGTTGATAAAGAATATCACATTTTATTGTTCTCATAAAATGCCGGGGTGGCAGGGTAGCCTAGTGGTTAGAGCGTTGGACTAGTAACCGAAAGGTTGCAAGTTCATATCCCCGAGGTGACAAGGTACAAATCTGTCGTTCTGCCCCTGAACAGGCAGTTAACCCACTGAACAGGCAGTTAACCCACTGTTCCTAGGCCGTCATTGAAAATAAAAAGGTGTTCTTAACTGACTTGCCTAGTTAAATAAAGGTAAAATTAAAATAAACATACAAAAGTAATTTTTCCAACAATTGTTTACAGACAAATTAAATAATCTATAATTCACTGTATCACAATTCCAGTGGGTCAGATGTTTACATACACTAAGTTGACTGTGCCTTTAAACAGCTTGGGAAATTCCAGAAAATTATGTCATGGCTTTAGAAGCTTCTGATTGACAGTACAGTATTTGAGTCAATTGTAGGTGTACCTGTGGATGTTTTTCAAGGCCAACCTTCAAACTTAGTGCCTCTTTGCTTGATATCATAGGAAAATCGAAAGAAGTCATCCAAGATCTCAGAAAAACAATTGTAGACCTCCACAAGTCTGGTTCATCCTTCGAGGCAATTTCCAAACGCCTGTAGGTACCACGTTCATCTGTACAAACAATAGTACCTAAGTATAAACACCATGGGACCACGCAACCATCATACCGCTCACGTGTTCTGTCTCCTAGAGATGAACGTACTTTGTTGCAAAAACTGCAAATCAATTCCAGAACAACAGCAAAGGACCTTGTGAAGATGCTGGAGGAAACGGGTAGAAAAGTATTTATATTCACAGCAAAACGAGTCCTATATCGACATAACCTGAATGGCCGCTCAGCAAGGAAGAAGCCACTGCTCCAAAACCGCCATAAAAAAGCCAGACTACGGTTTGCAACTGCACATGGGGACAAAGATCGTACTTTTTGGAGAAATGTCCTCTGGTTTGATGAAACAAAAATAGAAGCACATACTTCCACACAAACAGCATGTATCCTACGCACATACTTCCACACAAACAGCATGTATCCTACGCACATACTTCCACACAAACAGTAGGTGAGTTTTATCTCTATAGTTCTCACCACTGTGGATCACGGCCCAGCCGACAGCTTCATTCCCCTGAGATTAGGGAAACCTTGAGAAATACTCCCTATGCTCTCATAGGTTCCTCAGAGGCCTAGCCAGGTCGGTTCAAACACAGGTTAACTGTTCTCGGGAATCTTTCTTCGGCCCCCACATACAAGATTCCACTATACAGATACATTGTTTAACCTAATTCCGATTTAAACTACACACATCATCAAATTATAATTTTATGATTCTAATCAATTTCATACAGTTATAAGGTTTCAGAGTGGAATTATTTAATCATTATCTTTCAACATTTAAATTATTTTATCACTGGTGCACTTCACAAAATTAGATGGCATCATGAGGAAAGAAAATTGTGTATATATTGAAGCAACATTTGAAGGCATCAGTTAAAGCATGGTTACAAATAGGTCTTCCAAATGGACAATGACCCCAAGCATACTTCCAAAGTTGTTGCAAAATGGCTTAAGGACATCAAAGTCAAGGTATTGGAGTGGCCATCACAAAGCCCTGACCTCAATCCTATAGAACATTTGTGGGCAGAACTGAAAAAGCGTGTGCGAGCAAGGAGGCCTACAAACATGACTCGGTTACACCAGCTCTGTCAGGAGGAATGGGACAAAATTCACCCAACTTATTGTGGGAAGCTTGTGAAGGCAACCTGAAACGTTCAACCCAAGTTAAACGATTAAAAGGCAATGCTACCAAATACTAATTGAGTGTATGTAAACTTCTGACCCACTGGGAATGTGATGAAAGAAATAAAAGCTGAAATAAATCTCTCTCTACTATTATTCTGACATTTCACATTCTTAAAATCAAGCGGTGATCCTAACTGACCTTAAACAGGGAATTTTTACTTTGATTAAATGTCAGGAATTATGAAAAGCTGAGTAAATGTACTTGGCTAAGGTGTATGTAAACTTCCGACTTCAACTGTATACTTTTGAGCTGGGTGATGCAATATTTACAAACAATTAAAGTGACTAAGAGTACAGTTTATACATATGAGATGAGTAATGCAAGATACGGAGACATTATTAAAGTGGCTAGTGTTTCATTTCCTTAGTGGCCAGTGATTCCTAATCTATGTCTATAGGCAGCAGCCTCTGATGTGCTGGAGATGGCTGTTGAACAGTCACTGGTGGAGTATAGAATACAGTACATGAAATGGGTGATGCAATATGTAAACACAATTTAAAAGTGACTAAGATACCGTAGAATAGTGTGGAGTGTAGTTTATACATATGAGATGAGTAATGCTAGATACGGAACATTATTAAAGTGGCTATTGATCCATTTCTAAAAGTGTCCAGTGATTCCTAATCTATGTCTATAGGCAGCCGTCCCTGATGTGCTAGTGATGGCTGTTTAGCAATCTGATGGCCTTGAGATAGAAACTGTTTTTCAGTCTAGGTACCAGCTTTGACGCACCTGTACTGACCTCGCCTTCTGGATGATAACGGGTTTAACAGGCTGTGGCTCGGGTGGTTCATGTCCTTGATGATCTTTTTGGCCACCCTATAGCATCGGGTGCTGTAGGGGTCCAGGAGGGCGGGAAGTTTGCCCCCGGTAATGCGTTGGGCTGACCGTACCACCCTCTGGAGAGCTTTGCGGTTGTGATACAGCCCGACAGGATGCTCTCAATTGTGCATCTGTAAAAGATTGAGTGTTTTAGGTGTTGAGCCAAATTTCTTCAGCCTCCTAAGGTTGAAGAGGCGTTGTTGCGCCTTCTTCACCACACTGTCTGTTTGGTTGGACCATTTCAGTTTGTCAGTGATGTGTATGCCGAGGAACTTGAAGCTTTCCACCATCTTCGCTGCGGTCCCATCAATGTGAATAGGTGGGTGCGTCCTCTGCTCTTTCCTGAAGTCCATGACCATCTCCTTAGTTTTGTTGACATTGAGTGAGGTTATTTTTCTGGCACCACACTCCCAGAGCCCTCACCTCCTCCTTGTAGGCTGTCTCATCGTTGTTGGTAATCAAGCCTAATACTGATGTGTCATCTGCGAATTTGAGGATTGAGTTGGAGGTGTGCTTGGCCACGCAGTCATGGGTGAACTGGGAGTACAGGAGTGGGCTGAGCACGCACCCTTGTGAGGCCTCGGTGTTGAGGATCAGCGAAGAGGTGTTGTTTCCTACCTTCACCACCTGGGGGTGACCCGTCAGGAAGTCCAGGACCCAGTTGCACAGTGCGGGCTTCAGAACGAGAGCCTCGAGCTTGATGATGAGCTTGGAGGGTACTATGGTGTTTAATGCTGAGCTATAGTCAATTAACAGCATTCTTACATAGGTATGCCTCTTGTCCAGACAGGGCAGCACAGGGCAGTGTGCAGTGTTGTGGCGATTGCATCGTCTGTGGATTTATTGGGGGCTGTAAGCAAATTGAAGAGGTTCTAGGGTGACAGGTAAGGTGGAGGTGATATCATCCTTGACTCTCAAAGCACTTCATGATGACAGAGGTGAGTGCTACGGGGCGAGTGTCATTTAGTTCAATTTCCTTTGCTTTCTTAGATACAGGGACAATGGTGGCCATCTTGAAGCATGTGGGGCCAACAGACTGGGATAGGGAGAGATTGAATATATCTGTGAACACACCAGCCAGCTGGTCTGAGCATGCTCGGAGGACACGGCTAGGGATACCATCTGGGCCGGCAGCCTTGAGGGTTAACATGCTTAAAGGTCTTATGTCGGCCACACTTAATGAGAACCCACAGTTCTTGGTAGCGGGTCGTGTCGGTGGCACTGTATTATCCTCAAAGCGAGCGAAGAAGGTGTTCAGCCTGTCCGGAAGCAAGACGTCGGTGTCCACAACGTGGCTGGTTTTCCTTTTATAATCCGTGATTGTCTGTAGATCCTGCCACATGTGTCTTGTGTCTGAGCCGTAGATCCGGGACTCAACTTTGTCCCTATACCGACGTGTAGCCTGCTTGATTGCTTTGTGGAGGGAATAACTACACTGTGGATATTCTTCCATATTCCCAGTCGTCTTGCGGTGGTTCGTGCTTTCAGTTTTGCGCGAATGCTTCCATTTATCCACAGTTTCTGGTTGGGGTAGGTTTTAATAGTCACAGTGGATACAACATCTCCTATGCACTTCTTGACAAACTCATTCATCATATCGGTGTATTCACCGATGTTATTTTCTGAAATTTCTCTGAACATAGCTCAGTCTGCGTGGTCAAAACATTCTTGAAGCATGGATTCCGATTGGTCAGACCAGCGTTGAATAGCCCTCACCACGGGTGCTTCCTGTTTGAGTTTCTGCCTATAATAGGGGAGGAGCAAGATGGAATCATGGTCTGATTTGCCGAATGGAGGGCGGGGGAGGACCTTGTATGCATTCTGGAAGGTAGTATAGCAATGGTCGAGGGTTTTAGCAGTGCGAGTACAGCAATCAATATGTTGATAGAATTTAGGGAGCCTTTTCCTCGTATTTGCTTTGTTAAAATCCCCAGCTACAATAAATGCAGCCTCAGGATATGTGGTTTCCAGTTTGCATATTTTATTATCCAGAGGTTGGACATTAGCGAGTAAAATACTCTGGTGCGGTGGATGGTGTACACGCATCCTGAGTCGGACTAGAAGACTGCTTTGAGTACCTCTCCTTCGCCGGCGTTGTTTTGGGGCGGCCTCTGGAATAAGTTTGATTGCTCTCGGGAGAATAATCATGGGATCTGCTCCAGGGAAGTCGTAATCTTGGTCGTAATGATGGTAGTTCTGGTGAGTTACCGCCACTCTAATGTCCAGTAGTTCTTCCCGGCTGTATGTAATGACACAACAATTCCTTCGCTAATAAAGTAAACGATAGTACATAAACAAACAAAATACTGCAGAGTTGCTGAAGAGATCGTCGCGATGCTGCCATCTCCGTCGGCGCCATAATCTGAAGACATGTCTCTGTGTCCTCTTGTATCTCTGCATGCATCAGGGCTAGGCTCGGTGTTGAACGCTAAGGGTGAGGTGGAGATGGACGCCATCGTGATGGACGGGAGATATCTGGCCAGCGGAGCTGTCTCTGCGGTCAGAAAAGTGGCCAATCCTGTCCAACTGGCCAGACTGGTCATGGACAAGGTACTGTACACACACACACAGGCACACACACTTTGCTTAGACAAAGTGTTGATCATACAGCAGTTCAGGGTGTTTGGTATTTTATTAGGATCCCCATTAGCTGTTGCAAAAGCAGCAAGTGAGGTACAGTATATTCTCTACATATTGAACATTGTTCCCCATTGCAGACGAGCCATCTGTGTCTGACTGGAGAGGGTGCCAGTCAGTTTGCCCGGTCGATGGGTGTTCCCGAGGTGCCAGAGGAATCACTGATCACAGAGTATGCCCGTATGCGCTGGAAGAAGAACCTGGCAGCTGATGCCAACCCGGTGGAGTGCCAGATGTAAGATAAAGCATGACATGATATTTCATACCATAGAGGTGAATACATTAGATAGATATTGAAATGGATTGTAACATGATGAGATGTATGATAGTGTGACATGATTGAACATAGCATGGCTATAGATGTTAATTACATTTTTAATTGAAGTGTGTCTGTCACAGGGGGAAGATGGGTACGGTAGGGGCGGTGGCGGTGGATGCAGAGGGGAACATAGCCTGTGCCACCTCCACCGGTGGCATGCTGAACAAGATGGAGGGCAGGGTGGGGGACACAGCATGTATCGGTGAGACATCTGATGTTATGTCTTATGAGGTAAAGAGATGTGGAGAGGAAGTAGGAGAGAGAAAGAGAGGAGTGGGGAAATGAGGAAGAGACCAGCAGCTTTAACAGTGATCCAGAAAGCTGAGTGGCTTGGTGAACCCTGACCGCTGAGACGTGGAGGAATGTGTGGTGGTGTGGAGCCACTCATTCACGACCTGCTGGGTTAATATTTGACTATGGAGATTATTACAGCCAGCATTCTGAACAACACACTGCTACCTCAAACTTATAGATTGCTTCAAAAAAGTGCAGAGGCACAGGCATACAGTACGTACACAACATATGCACATACATTTACACACATACACAGAACAGGGGTTAAACACTGCACTCCATATAATAGCACCACCAAATGACCTGAATTCCATTCAAAGTTTTAAAAAATATCAGGGAGGTTACAAGTACAAACAAACAAACAAACAAACAAACAAACAAACAAAGATATCCCCAACTCACCCCCCATTTCCCATCCACGAGCCTGTTTATTTTACAGCAATGCTGCCTGTCAGCAGTAGTCTTCTCAGATTGAGAGATTCAAGAGTCTATCATCGTTAAGTAACACACTAGATGCAACATTGAATACACAGTATAAAATAATGCACTTTGAAATACATTTTGTAACTTTGCCCCAGAAGCATTTAACTTCAAGGGACTCCCCTGGAAATGTGCCTACCTGATTTAGGAAACACAGTGAACAGTTGGGGCCAATTTTATCGTAAAACGTTTCATCTGTGTTAAATACAGTCTGTGAACAAACTTAAAATCGATAAATTGATGGTTTGGATTATGGGATGCCAAGGTCATATTTGTCCATATTGTATTCCAGTTAAAGGGTCGTTCAGATTCAATTAGATATGTCGAACATACTTTAATGGATAGCTCAGAATATGGTGCTTTCCAAAAGCTGTTTATATACACTACATGACCAAAAGTATGTGGACAACTGCTCGTCAAACATGTCATTCCAAAATCACGGGCATTGCTGCTATAATAGCCTCCTCCTCCGCAGTTGGCGTTCCAATTCATCCCAAAGGTGTTCGATGGGGTTGAGGTCAGGGCTCTGTGCAGGCCAGTCAAGTTCTTCCACACCAATCTCGACAAACCATTTTTCTGTATGGAACTCATTTTGTGCACTACGGCATTGTCTTGCTGGAACAGGAAAGGGCCTTTCCCAAACTGTTGCCACAAAGTTGGAAGCACAGATTCTTCCAGAATGTCATTATATGGTGTAGCATTAATATTTCCCTTCACTGGAACTAAGGGGCCTAGCACGAACCATGAAAAATAGCCCCAGACCATTATTCCTCCTCCACCAAACTTTACAGTTGACACTATGCATTGGGGCAGGTAGCGTTCTCCTGGCATTGGCTCCAAATCCAGATTCATTGGTCAGACTGCCAGATGAATAAACCCATTTTCATGAAGCTCCCGACGAACAGTTATTGTGCTGACATTGTTTCCAGAGGCAGTTTGGAACTCGGTAGTGAGTGTTGACTGTAAATCAAATAATAATTGATTTAAACACACTTTTGCAAATAAGGTGTACAGTAGCCTCAACAGCACCCTATAGGGTAGCACCTTGGTGTAGCCGGAGGACAGCTAGCTTCCGTCCTGCTCCAGGTACATTGACTTCAATACAAAACCTAGGAGGCTCATGGTACTCACACCCTTCCATAGACTTATACAGTAATTATGACAACTTCCAGAGGATGTCCTCCTGCCTATCAGAGCTCTTTCAGTATGAACTGACATTTTGTCCACCCAATCAAAGGATCAGAGAATTAATCTAGTACTGAAGCGTAAGCTACAGCAAGCTAGCACGGCAGTATATAAAATGTTGAGTAGTTTACTCAAAGAGAGAGAACAACAACCGTTGAACAGTTTTGAACAAATTAATTTCTTCCAAAATGAAGAATTTCTTTTTCAGTTTCATTTACTTAGCTAGCAAATGCAGCTGTCTAGTTTAGCCTACTGAAGCACCCTGCTCAAACAGGGGGATGCTATGTTAGCTAGCTGGCTATGACTTTACAACACAACACTGGAACTCTTCCCAGTCAATGTATGCTGTTGATATTACTAATTTATTGCCACCGGGGTCCACCGGTGTAACTACTTACGAACGTTATGCTGTAACATTACTGCATGGTTGTAGCGGGTTTACTAACGCATTAGTTCTATTAGCTATGACATTACTTTAGCTAATATGGTGAAAATGATGTAGGCTGTGTGTGGCGGTTTGGCTTTGATTTTTTTTCACCTGGTCACGTACAGCTGATGTGTTGTGCATTGAAGTCTGCAAACGAAGGGCAGAGGTTTCGAAGAGGAGAGCGCATAGATGTGAGGAGGAATACAACGTGGCTGCTATGAAAGTGAACGGTGTTTACGCGTGATCAGGGGTGTATTCATTCCGTCAATTCTGAGAAATGTTTCTTAAACTGAAGCGTACAGAACAAAACTGGGATAAACATACCTGAATTTGTCCAATGTAAACTCTTGTTTGCAACTGTTGGACTAATGATTACACCCTATATCAGCTCGATGCAGGCAAGAGTGTGCAAGGCGGTATTGCATGACACTGTCTGTGTCACTGTCTGTCACCTCAAATGTGTCTCTCGACCTGTGTGCACCTACGTTGTAAACTTTAATTCATAGGCTAGGTTGTAGCAACCTCATGATGGGAATATGGGAAATTCAAGTATCATGTAGTAGCCTGAACCTATCGCTGTTACATTGAAGTGGGTGAATGGAATATGAATGAGAGTCATCCAATATGCTGTAATACAAATAAGGTGACTGACCACCACTGGTAGAGATGGAGTCTTACATTGGGTCTTGAGAGGCACTAGTGCTGATTTGGTTAGATAAATTCAGCTTCATCAAAATCTGTCAAATGAATCTATGGTCATCAATGCGTTTGGAAGCGATTGAGATGCATTGTCTAGATATGGTAAAATATCATCCGCGTACAATGAGATGAAGTGATCAGTAGATTTGATGGAAATTGGTGTTATTTCCTATAATTTGGCATATTGCCTCAGCCAGGGGTTGCATGGATAATACGATAAGCACAAGTGAGATTGGATCGCCTTGTCTGTTATTTCTAGTGATTCTGAAAGGAGCAGAGTGAATATTGCCTGTTAGAACTATGGCTAGGGATCGGCATATATTATTTTAATCATATTAATGAAATTGGCGCAAATTCCCATATGTTCCAAGACCGACCAGAGATACAGTGCCTTCAGAAAGTTTTCATACCCCTTGACGAGGGAAACAGGATTTTGCACGCCCAATTATTCAGTTTTTGATTTGTTAAAAAAGTTTGAAATATCCAATAAATGTCGTTCCACTTCATGATTGTGTCCCACTTGTTGTTGATTCTTCACAGAAAAATCCAGTTTTATATCTTTGTTTGAAGCCTGAAATGTGGCAAAAGGTCGCAAAGTTCAAGGGGGCCGAATACTTTCGCAAGGCACTGTATGAGTAATACTGTGGTTTGACTACACAATGGAGTAATCTGTCACTCACATGAACCCAACCAAGACAGGTTATTACAAAGCAGCATTGTGCTAAACTTACGATCTGATACACAAAGAGAATTTCCATCGCAACATAATTTTGGAAAACCGTTTAATACCTGTTTATCAAAGGGGGCGATAGTGAGAACACACTTTTTTAAAATAAAAGTTCAATTAGTGCTGTATTCACATCTGTCTTAAATTAACCTTTGTGAATGGCGAATGGTATTAATCCTTTAGAGCAATAGTGGACCTAATTTATTAAAACATTTCAAATATTCTTAATCCTATTCTTTAAATTGTATTTTGGTACAGTTGTAGATGTGAATCCAACATCTAATTTCTTAACTTGTCGACCAGTTAATAGTCTATTTACTGTATTGTAAAAGTGTACCGCAACCAAATATCAACATATGAAGGAGATATATATATATATATATTTTGTGCCATTGATTTAGTCTGGCTTTAATTCCAGTTTGTCTACAAATTAATAATTGATATGTTGGATTCATGTCTCCATCTCAATGTCACGTTCTGACCCTAGTTCTTGTGTTATTTCTTGGTTTTAGTTGGTCAGGACGTGAGTTGGGTGGGTATTCTATGTTTTGTGTTTCTAGGTTGGGTTTCTTGTTTGGCCTGATATGGTTCTCAGAGACAGGTGTTAGTCATTGTCTCTGATTGGGAACCATATTTAGGTAGCCTGTTTTCTGTTTGCGGGTGGTTGTTTTCAGTCTTGCCACTTCAGGGTTGCCACTTTGTTGTTTTGTGTTTTTGAAGTGTTCAGTTTTCCATTCAAAAGATGAACACTAACCACGCTGTGCTTTGGTCCTCTCTATCTCCAGACGACAACCGTTACACTCAACCAAAACCAAAGTTATAAAATAGGACATCATCTAATCAAACTTTAAATTCCCTTTTAAATAAAGTTTGATTTGATTTAGTCCTATTCTTTAACTTGGATTTTTGGACGATGTTGATGTAAATCCAACATCTTAATTATTAACTTGAAGATTACATTAGAAATCAGGCCTAGGGTTTCAAGCTTTGGTCATTTGTTGTCTATTGATAGCTGAACCTTGGGTTGAATTGAAACAATAGCTGTTGATGACTTTGCAGATGCTTTGTCGGCCTAAATAACCATCATTGATGATGTATTGTTGCAGTTCATCTCTCAATAATTATTATCACTGATGGCACATTGGTAGTAGTCAGTTACAAATATAAAAGCTAAGCCGGGCTTGGTTAAATCCCTAGATAGGATACCAAATTAATAGTTATAGATCAACTCTTCAGTAGGACGTGCTGCCCAGCCTACTGTTGTTTTTTTGTTTTATTCTAATGGTTTGTATAATGTTAAAGATCTGACATTGTTTCAAAGGTCAAATGCAACATTTTATACAAGGTTTGTCTATGTTGAAAGTTGGTATCATAATTCTGTGGTTGAAATTTCAATTTTCTCAAAACAGTTTGTTGATTACTTTTTTCAAATCCAATGTATTTTCCATATAGATACAATATTTTGCCACGTTACGTTTTTTCCCCTCTTTTTTGGAAACTCACCTGACACCCAAGGGGAGAGCACCAAAAAAGGTTACTGTCTGACTGGCTTTTCAAGAAAATACCCTTAAAGGTGCACTCTTGTCTGGTTACAACTTTTCCTTTTGGTACCTGTAAAGAGCATTCTGTAAATGTAGTCTATTCTATTGTTTACCTCGCCATCGAGTGGCTCAAAGTGGAAACTGCACCCTCAGACAACCAGGTATGTTACAGCTATGCCACGCTATCAAGGCTAGAAAAGGTTTCCACACCACTTCTACTAATCCAGTTGTCAGATTGGTAATTCATTACGGAAGACTGATTTTAAGTATTTCAACAGGCTTTAATTAAGACCACATGAAAGTCAATACATGTAGCAGATGTTTCCCTCCTATAGTGTGTGAAAAGCAGTGTGTATGTGTTTCAGGGTGTGGGGGTTATGCTGATAACAGGGTTGGAGCGGTGTCCCCGACGGGAGAGGGTGAAGCCATCATGAAGGTCACTCTGGCTAGACTCATCCTGTTCCACATGGAGCAAGGTAACACACACGATTTATGAAAAAAAACGATTGATTGACATGCAATCTTCAGTAACTCCATCCATTTATAACCTCATCCATGCATCAGTCCATCCATTCATCCTCCCTCCCTGGTGTGTCCCCTGCAGGGCGCAGCGCGGAGGCAGCAGCAGACGAGGCCCTGGCCTATATGAAGGAGAGGGTGGGCGGTCTGGGGGGAGTGGTGGTGGTAGACCCCCAGGGTGAATGGTCTGTTCGCTTCAGCAGCTTGCAGATGGCCTGGGCTGCAGCCCAGCAACAAACACTCCACTATGGCCTGTACACTGGAGAACACTTCACACAGAACATAGACGACCCCTACTAACACACACTTTACGTCCACGTATGTGTTGAGAGAGAGAGTCTAAAAGAAACCCTACTAACAAGCATAGGTAAACCATCCATAGAACGCACTGAATTGAACATCTTCCATCCACTAGACTCTTACCATAACTGTGATTTTAGCAATCAGTATTATTTCCATTTTGTCTAATCCTCAGATCAATGCTCATATCTAGAGCCAGTATTTGGAAAGTGTTGATCAACTGCCAAATGTAACTATGAAGGAATAAAGCATGTTTTAAAAACAAACAGGCTGTCCTTTCTGAGAGGTTTTCAGTGCCTCATTTGGAGTCCTTAACAGCCATGGTTGGTCATGACATGCATAAATACTAGCAGAGAGTTACACAAAGTTGACATGTGGAGTGTGTGTCCCTTACATGTACTGTGGCCTGCTGGCAAAGGTCATGTGCCACTCGGTTTACTCCACTAGATGGTGCAGAACATCAAGATATTGTCTAACGGTTATTTTACATCAATTTGCTTTGGTTGGTTTCTGTCGGATCTCCTTATCTCCGGGGGTGTAGTCGGTTCACAAATTCAGGCTAAACCATTGTTTGATCTCAATAGTCTGAGGTGGTGTCCTCTGCCAGTCTTCTGTCCTTCCCCTGCCTGCTTTGAAAATGGACCAAAAATCCAATCTGCTCTAATCAGTACTGGTGATGTAAAGGAGACAGAGATGATGCCATCTGTTATCTGCTGAAATAGGGCAGATTTAATTGAGACAGGTGTGGTAGGTGCTTTGGCTGTCAACACTGCTACTCACTCTGCCAATACCTCCATTGTACATTACTGCTATGAGTACAAACAGAGAACCTCTCCTCTGACAGTCAAGACTGCTCTCCTACCCTTTCACCAGCTGGTTTGTTTCCTAAACATCACTTTGGAAATAGGGGGAGAGATGCATTCTGTGGGTGAGAAAGGGATACCTACTTGTCCAAGGGCATCAGAAACAGAATGAAATAGAAACACATTGATTTGCTGTTCTCCTATTCATTTCTACTATCTGATCCAAAATTACTCAAATTCTTCTTAAGCTACTATTCTACATTCTTCAGTAGTATAGCACTGAGGGCTCAGGGCATTGGTCATCACAGTTTTCATAGGACAGTCGCAAACTATAGAGGTACACATTGTAGAGGGGTGTGTGAGTTTAAGTGAAATTGTCAACTCCCCATCAATTTCAATGTAGTCTACCATTAAAGATAACGGATGGACGTTCTATTCTGGAGTTTTTGGAACATCTGCGGACAGTTGGAGGTCATGGGATGGATGGCAAAGGAAGGACGCGCGCAAGGTAACTGAGCTGAGCAGGCTATTATTTTCCCGTCGATGCGCACAGTCCGGGCAGCCATTGGTCAGCTCTGACAGAAAAGGGGAGGTACTCGAGTCCAGAAATCTTTGTAGAAAATCTCCAGACTGAAGGACGGCAAGAAGGGTGACGGCGGACAAGGACGCTTTTAACATTTTGAAGTGTTCTACATCCATACTTTACAGCCTGATGTGTGTTTTTCTATATACTTTTCTGGGGTTATAGTGAACTTAATCCGAAGATGACGAAATATCGCGCTGCCAGTACTGCGAAAGCTGCCGTTTTCACGCAGTTAACTTTTTACCTTTTCGTGGATGCGGTAAGTAGTCTACAGTGTGTCCAAAGTAATCGAGGATCGCATTTGGAAGAGGCGCAACTTCACCTATTCCTCCTTTTTTTTTTCTCCACGGAGAAAAAAAATATTCCCGGCTGTTCCCTTGGGATGTAATTGCGTTCCCAGGCAAGTTCAATGGCTCTGTAAGACTCAGAGAATAGCAAGCCATTCATGCCTGGGACAAAAACCCACTTATTTTATTATGTAGACAAGACTGTCATTGTATCTTTAGAAACAAATTTAAATCAAGTACATTTACATGTAGATAAATATATTGATTGTTAAACTCAAAAAATGGCACCATCATTCAGGAGTCAATAGGGTGCTACAGTAGTTATAGCAACAGTAGTTAAAGGGACTCTGCAAGACTGCAAACATGAAGCATCTGTACCCCCAAGTTATAGACGGCTCTGCTACTACTTATTTTAGTTATACCTCCAAATGTGTCTATATAACACCCTCCTTTAAAACACTTGACATCCTATATTTTGGCATGACATGATTTTTCACCTCTAAAGGTTGATAGTTGTACTGTAAGTGTTAGTGGTTTTGTTTAATGGGGTTGTAAAGGGAAGGTCTTTCTTTGTGAAAGAGCCTATGTGTGTTGATCTAAACTTTCCTTCTGTCTGAGGGGTCTCTGGCTCAGCTCAGCTCACAGGACCGTTCCCATGGAGATGATGGGATCACTTCCTGTCTCAGAACAGGCCAGGTCGTGGAGTTTATGCTGGACCGGGAGTGTGAGTTACACACACAGAGATGCACACACAACAAAATGTTTTCAAGAGCATATACAAGCGCATTGCCTACACATCAACGCTTGCTCACTACACACACACACATGCAAACACTCTTCACCAATTAAAGGCCCAATGCAGTCAAAAACATGATTTCCTGTTTTTCATATATATATATATGAATAATACTGTGAAATTGTGAAAATTATGATAATGCTCTTTTAGTGTAAGAGCTGTTTGAAAAACACACCTGAAATGTCTGCCTGTTTTGGTGGGATGGAGTTTTGGTGTGTCTGGTGACATCACCAGGCAGTATAATAGTTAATACACCAATAAGAAAGAGTTCCAAACCTCTCTGCCAATAACGGCTAGATTTCCAATCCCCACTCAGACCACTCCCAGACAGTCCTAGCTAAATTCTTGCTTGAGAAATGTCTAATTACTAAGAAACTATTTTTGTTTATTTTTGACCATATTGATCAAAAACAATCACAGTAAGGTACTTAATTGTTACCCAGAAATGATTTGAATGTTGAGAGAACTGCTGCATTGGACCTTTCAGTTTAGACCCCCCACCATGACTGACTGTTCACGTTTTCTCTGTCAAGCTTAGCATTATTTGGGAAAGTTTTTTTTGCTCTACTTGTATTGGGATCATGGGCGGCAGGACATTAGCACTCTGGTTGACCTTTGGGATGGGAGTTAGCGGTGTTATTCAGTGTTTCAGTGTCATGACTCACCGATCCTGTTAGTGTTCCCGATCGTGCTCGGAATACCGGCGTTCCGATTAAGTCTCGCTGGAGTCCTGTCCCAAGGTCATATGACTGCCACCCTGCACCTTCTCAGAATTTCTTGGAAAAAGCTAGTGAGAGAAAAGTTGAATGGGAGAGGGGGTAGGGTTAAGGGGCCGGGGTCTGTGCTATCAGATAGGGTATGGAAACACGTGACCGAACCGAAGGACTGAGCTAAACATACAGCCCTGGCAGTTTGACAACCGCAAGCCTTCATCGCCTTTCTTTAGGTGAAGGACATAAGTCTTCAAAGTTGAGGAATGGGAAGGTAGTAAAGCTACGTAGGCAAGGAGTATGGAGGTCATAAGGCTTCATAGGCTAGTAGTGTGCATGAGGTCATCATACACTCTTAGTACTTTTTTTTCTATCTAGAACCTAAAAGGGTTCTTTGGCTGTCCCCATAGGAGAACCCTTTGAAGAACCCTTTTGGTTCCAGTTAGATCCTTTTTGATTTCCATGTAGAACCCTTTACACTGAGGGTACTACCTGGAACCAAAAGGGGTTCTCCTATGGGGACAGCCCAAGAACCCATTTGGAACCCTTTTTTCTAAGAGTGTGGGGGGGGGGGGGGGGGGGGGGTGTTGAGGTTACAGCAGAGCGGCTATGGGCTTGGATGAAGGATGTTTTGTGTTAAAGCAGAAGATAGTGGCAGGAATGATAAGCCTGCATAGCCAAGGAGTATGGAGGTATAAGAATATTTTGAAGCTAAATACACAACGCAGAGACAGAGGACAATACAGTACTAACGATAAAATGAGTGTTATTTCTGAAATAGGGAATGAATGCAGCGACATGGGAGGAATTTGTCTATATATTCAACTTGAAATAGGATACTTGTTATTTGGCCATTAATCCAGTTTTATTGCAAGGAGTTCTAATTGGTCAACACAGGCTAGGGCTGGGTTATAAACTACATCCTTTCCCTTTGTTCAGGGAGAGAATCACTGAGAGAGCATCACTGAGGACAGGGGAGAATGACCATCTACTTCCAAGCATGATTTGTCCTTTTTGAATAAACCTATTTTCCTCCCCCAGATTTGCTTTGGGTCTGTGTTATTAAAGAATAACATCAACTACTAACAGATGTCAGGAGCCTGCATAGCCAAATAGCATGTTGTTTATAATCATGCCTAGAGTCACGGAGTTCTGTAGACTGTCCTGTTGTAGGAAGCCTGTCAGCTGAAGCCAGTGATAGGGGGTGTCTGTGTTGGCCCCCTTTCTCCTCTTGTGAGGTCCGCTATGCAGCAGTGATTTGTGTGGGTGTGTGTAATTGTGTTACAGGTGTTTTGAGTGTGTCTGCCAACTGGCAGGCAGGTGAAATGTGGCTCAGGCGTGATTTTAGGTGGAATGCTTTGATGACTGAGACCGTTAAACCAAGCAAGAATTCGGGTTCTCTGTCCAGTGTGTGTGTGTTCTATTCCGAGGGTGACCCAGAGCTCATAGAACCCCCAGACAAAGAACACTATAAACTCCCCACCTTTCCTTACCAGCTTGTTTGCAGTAACGTTCTCTGCCGTTTAGTCTAATACTGTTGAAGCTAAAGTTAAACCTCACTCTCACTACCTGCTATATCACACTACTCTGTCTTCTGTGGGTGGAGTCATAACCTTGCCGTGACTTTGACACCTTCCACAGAGGGGGAATACGCGGTTAAGGGGCAGGACCTTTGATACAGTGTGTTAAAATGTACAGGTCACACTGGCCTCAGTTCGTGACCCACATTTATACATTGGATTTGATGTATGACCCCCATGGCGTCTCATAAGGGACACGTGGAATTATAACACATTACATACAGGATATTTTAGCTGGAGAGGTTTTGGACCTATGAGTTCAGCGGGTCAGTCTTGAAGAGTGAGAAAGGCTACTGTATGGAAATAAAACTGGAAGGCAGTACTTCCCACCCATCCCCCTCTCCCATCTCCCTTCTCTCCTCTGTGTGCTTACCAGTTGCCAAGTGCTAAGAATCCGGGGAATGTGGGATTGCAGTATTCTGATAAAGTTTGCTTTGTTCTCTCTGTGACCTAAGCACTGGGATGGAGGCTGGAAGTCTAAGCCATAGCAGTGTCGTGGTCCACACACAAACACACATTATATAATTACACACACAGATACACATGTTCAGTTTACAGACCCAGACACACCCGACCATGATAGTGATGGTATCACAGCTGAACAAATGTGACAAAAACAGACATTCCACGGACATTAGGCCAACAGTAACACACTTAAACTGTCCACTCAATGTGAAATAGGTAGTTGGTTTGAATGATGGAACAGGGTTAGGGGATGGAGCACATGGAATAAGGTGCTATAGATTGTAGTGACTAATTTTATCTCGTCACTGTTTACACATGTAATTACATGCACAAATACATGTAGGCTCACACACACACACAGCATAAACATCTATTCCCCTACATATAGGCACACACACGCACAGCATAAACATCTATTCCCCTACATATAGGCACACACACACACACACACAACATAAACATCTATTCCCCTACATATAGGCACACACACACAGCATAAACATCTATTCCCCTACATATAGGCACACACACACAGCATAAACATCTATTCCCCTACATATAGGCACACACACACACGCACAGCATAAACATCTATTCCCCTACATATAGGCACACACAAATGTCACGCAGAGGTTAGGGTGTGTGTGGTAAACAAGGCAATGAGCACTTTGATTGTGGGGTGGGAGGAGGAGTGGGATACCAGGGGGAGGCAGGAAGTCAGAATTTTGGTTGGGGGATCAAGGGTGGAAAGGCCACTGGGAGAGAGGTCTACAGTGCAGACACACTGCTTTGCGTGTGAAGGAGCAGTTGTTTCATGTGTGTGTGTGTGATGGCTAAACAGAAGCCCTGTGTGGTGTTTACATGGTAAATATGATGCCAGTACATTGTGTGTGGGGGCTGTCGTTGTGGTATGTCACATGCTGACAGAATGCTTACAGATCAACAAAGGAAAGGCAGAGAAAACATACTGGAGACCAGTGACTATATACTGGACTCAGAATCTGCAGTTACAGAGCCAAGTTGATTGAAGATTTGAGATTTTGACGGGAGCCGTGTTTGTATTTAGAATGTTGCTGGACCTTTGGTGCTAACTTGAAGACAGTTGACCCAACCGAACTTTAGCTGTACCATAGGTGGCCAGTGGCACCTTTTTAAATTGGGAGGACAGACTCCTAGTAATGACTGGAACGAAATCAATAGAATATGCATCAAACACATCAAACACATGGTTTCCATATGACTATGCTGTATGTTACCAAAACCTAGTGCAAGTAATGCCCAGTGTTTGGTTTGAGCAGTGTCCATGTACCCTCTCCAGCACAGCTGGCAGTATGGGCTACTGTAAACATCCTTGACTGAAAGCTGGTGTTTCATATAGGGCTTTCAGTCGGATGTTTGCAGCAGCCAACTGCCATTATCATCGCAACTACTATACAGCTATTTTTTTTTTACATGGCGACAACTGTGATAGCTATCACTATTAGGCTTAGAGTCAACTGTATTTGTCATAGAGGCTTCCACTGCATGCACATAGAGCCATACATGGAGAAACCTGTAGTGTGGACTATGACCAATCTGTAACATGAATTGATCAATTAAATCCAAGGATGTTTAGTGGAACAAACCGTTTCACCCTCTGGATATCTCTCTGTGTCACAGGCCAGTCCCAGGGGACTTCATATATTGATGGATCTCAATTATGACCACTGAGAAGTGAACGAACTGGAGACACACAAACTGCTACTTTCCACGACACTGTCTGTCTGTTGGCACCGTCTCTGATGATTGTGCCCAAAGGACTTTAGAAAAACAGAGTGGGAGAAAGAGGGAGGAGAGGAAATGGCTCTGTTCATGGCAGTTGGTTCACAGTAGCAGGGAGGGGTTACATCCTAAGGAGAGAGGAGAAGTGGCGGGGGGTGAGTGAAAACCGGACACTACTTTATCTACTGCCTTTTCTGACCACTGATCTCAGAGGACATGACAAGCTATAGAAGCATGGTAGAAACCTGTCAAGTCCTTTTACCAAACAGTGCTCTTGAAGGAAAGGAGACAAGGACAGTACGCTGTTAATGAGTATTGAGACACAGTCGTGTAAAGTTTAGGATTAGGGTAATCTGATCTGTGGGTAAGGATGAGTTCTAACTGCCGACCTATGACCTCTCCGGGTTTCAGGCAGTGTAAACATCCTACACTCTCAGCGGCGCCCTCTAGTAGCCGGGAGTGGGATGTTTGCGCTGCCTGACTTGGGAACGCTCCTGGAATACTGCGGAGCACTTTGGGAATGCCGACCGAGGCAGAGCAGGAAATAGGGAAGGGCCGCCATCTGATTGGCTGTGACTTGTGACATGTCTGCTCCGGTGGGACAGGACCACCCATCTCACAACAGACTCGCTGCAGGAAACACACACACTTGCGTGAACACACGACACACAATATACACTGCCGGTCAAAATATTTTCAAAACACCCTCTCATTGAAGTTTTTCTTTATTTGTACTATTTTTTACATTGTAGAATAATAGTGAAGACATCAAAACTATGAAATAACACATGGAATCAAGTAGTAACCAAAAAAGTATTAAACAAATCAAAATATATTTGAGATTCCTCAAAGTAGCCACCCTTTGCCTTGATGAAGCTTTGCACACGCTTGGCATTCTCTCAACCAGCTTCATGAGGTAGTCACCTGGAATGTAGAAAATAGTAAAAATAAAGAAAAACCATTGAATGAGTAGGTGTTCTAAACGTTTTGACCGGTAGTGGTCGTGCACACAATCGTACATATTTGCACATACTGTATGCACTCCCAGACCCCCAAAAATTGAGCCAAAAAATGAAGAGGAAGCAGTTACACTTACATATAAAGGAAATGTATATTGCTTTGTCATTTTGTGTCCCTAAACAAATATAGGCACTATAAACTATGTATGAAGCCCAGACTGTGTATGTACTCTATACAGTATGTAAAGCCTGGTCCCAGTAGAGAATTGAATCTATTTTCCTGTCACAGATATACCAATCCTAATGTAATGTTATATATAGGTGTGCTGATCTAATGGACCATGTCCTCTGCTATGTGTTGACCGAAGCCTATGGTATGTTAAGTGGCTGTGGGAGGCACAACGCACAGAGGAAGTCGACACAAACCATTGTGTGATTGGGGCAGTGTTGTAAAAGTGTGTGTGTGTGTACACCAGTGTGCCCTGACCTGGTCAGTTCAGTTGGAACCAGACCCACCCAGACTGACGTCACTGCAACAGGGAGCCCAAAAGGAAGTAGCTATAAATACCTTCAGATGACCCCACAGAGACACACACAGCCCTCTCCATGTCTCCTACCATTCCTCCATGGAATGGGTTAGATTTTAGTGACCTTGTTCTACTGTTATTACTCCCTAACCCCAATGTTCTTTGTGTTTAGCTTGCTTGCTCTATCTATTTAGCTAGCTAGCTGACGTCACAGGAAGAAATGGAAGCTTTTCCTTCATTCAGACTCTAGAGGGCGTCCTTTCTCCATGGTTTACTTTTTCTGAGGCAGTGTTGAATATGCAGTAATGCCTTCCCTTTCAATTCCCCACAAAAGGTTTGCCTTGCAGATATAGATAGAGGACTCATCTTTATATCTGTGCCATTATAGCGTCTGTGTCAGCATGGGCTGTGCCATTGAGGCTACAACCCATTGGAATCCCCACCCAGTTGACTGCTTTAAAATGGCGTAAGCATGGTGGAAACTAGGCTTGGGCAGTATACCGGGGTATTTGGAAATAGCAATGGGAGGGTTTTTCAATACCGTCAATATCGTTTAAACGATTTCTTATAGGTTTTTCAATAAATTCTCATATTTGTAGCTACTTTTTAAGTAAATACCTGCAGTCAACTTGTGCAATACGTTAGGAGACAAAGCAGACTGCGTTCTTAATTTCACCTATCACATTATTTGAAATAGTTCCACAGAGCATTTGAGACAGTCATATGTTTGTTTGTAAACAGCACAACAGGAGAAAGCGTGGTGTTGTATATTGAAAGCCAACAGTGTTTTTGTTGCTTCAATAGAGTGATCAGGGACGTGCAACACTAGTTTTCCTTCACAGAAAATACATTAGTGTAACACATTCGGCAGAATATATCTTCATTTTCTTCAGATGATGGCAGAAGTGGAACACTGGCAGTAAATGAGCTTACAATGAAATGGCAATGTATTTTTTTTGCAAAAATGATTAATGTCATTTGTCATTTGTCGTTTGTCATAGAAATAATGTAGCCAGCTACATTTCTTGAGGTTTTGCTTAAAGTTAATCTTGCACTTTACAGAATAAAAGTAAGCTTGCTACACCAAGAAAAGTCCTGAAGAAAAGTAGCTACAATTCAGTCAGAGCGCTGTCTGCTGAGAGAACGCAGTTCAATAATTCTCATCCGAGTGGAGAAGTGCAACTGAAGCACAAAATTAGTCTGACTAATTAGTCTAACAATGTTTGAAGTGGAACTAACAGCGTTTTAACTACTTTGCAGATATGAAACAGACAATCGTAATATCAGTCAAAAATATACAATTCACAGTTTATTCTACAAAACAAACTTGATTTAAAAATAATTTCTGTGACTCAACATTCCATGGTGTACACTAAGGCCTTGTTGGCAAACTATATGGATGCAGTTCAATGCCTGATTCATATAATTTACCAATACATTTCTTGGTAGTCCAAAAAATATTGCTTTCATGTTGTGAATCACAGCTGGCCTGGTACATTGGCCAATATTTTGGCCAAAAACAGACTAATGTGACTAAGGCTTGGAATATCAAAACAATCAAACTAGCAAAGTCAGTCTTAATGTGGCTAATAGGCTAGGGTATCTATTTATGTAGCAAGCTAAAAACACGGAGCCTAACGTTAGCTAGCTAACGAGGAGTGGGTGGGTGAGTGACTGACATTGTCCCTTCCATATTGTTTTTCGGTGGCTGTACACAGCTAGAGATACAGGTGTCATTTGGTTAGCTAGCAAGAACTTCAACGACTGTTATACATTTAGCATATGTCTTGCATTCGCAAATTCACTCTGGCTATCTACTCCGAATTCAGACGACTGAATATGAATATGACCGGTGTCAGTAAACGTAGCCAAAACAGCCTAACAAGCTCAGCAAGTAAAATGGTCAGAGTGAGGTGTTCTCTCATTTGTGTCTGGAAGTAGCTAGCTAACAAGCTAGCCAACTTTAGCCAGTTAGCTTGGGTGCTTGGTTTTTGACAAGCATGCATTTACAGGCAAGCTGCAGAATGACGAGTAGGCTACAATTTCCCATTGTTTATCAGTGCAATTTTGACAGCCAACTAGCTCAAGAAGTTGAGGGTTTATCTAATGTTCCTTCGTTAGATTTTAGCTGATCTTGCTTGGGCTAGCATTAGTTGTTGATCTTGTTGTTGATGTGCATAACTGAGGGAGAGAGAACCTACCTTTTCATGTTTGTTTGATGAATGACTGTAAAGTTCCCAAATGTAAGAGGACTTCCGCGGTGTTGACATATTTGTAGAAATCCATTCAAATGAGTTCTAATGATCTAAAGTCGTGCTGTTGCAACTTCCTGTAAACACACAGTCCAATTAAAAGTGAATGATGGCAGGCCCATCTGCCTGTAAACACACAGTCCAGTTCAAAGTGAATGATGGCAGGCCCATCTGCCTGTAAACACACAGTCCAGTTCAACGTGAATGATGGCAGGCCCGTGTGGCAAATGGCTTGTTTGTATGAAGGCCTACTTTATCTCTGATTGGCTATAGCGCACCGGTCTTGGACGAGAAGGATGTTTTTTTATTAGGTTTTATTTGCTGCAGTGTCCATTAGTTGTCCAAACGCACAGCAGCTTTCCCACTATATTGATATAGAATTTTCACAAATGCCTTAGTATACGTAATTCCTAAACCTTCTAAGAATTTATGAAAATGTGAACATTTTTACGTTTGATATTCTTCCTGGGGCTGTAGATGAACAGATTTTAGTCAGATTTGAGTAAGTAAGGGGCTGAATTGTGCTGTGTTTAAGAAGTCAAAGCCCTTTGGATGAGTTATCTGTATCTTGATTTTAATATGTTTTTTCTTCTCTCTGTTCTTAGCCCTTCTGCTCCTCCCCCTTCTTCTCAGAGCAGAGCAAGCAGGCCCATTGCCCTAGCGATTCCACACAGACACAGCGTGTACACATGCTGCTCCAGAGCCAGTACTGTTCTTCCTTCCGACAAGTACGTCTCTCAACTTTGTTCATTTACACAATGTCCTTTGTTCACATTTGCTTATAAATGTTCTAAACTCACCAACAATTATATTTGGTAGCTCCTACCTATATATGTATAATTTTGAGTTGGATTGCCTCTGCGCTCGTTAAACATATTTAGCTAGCAGTCTCAATGGAAATTCACTATTATTTGTGCTAATTTTGTTAGCATTCTGGTAATAGACACCGAATGGGCTTTTTTTGCCGTTTTTTGGCCGGTAATACCATAAAACCTGGAATGAGAGGACGGTATGACAATAAGAGAAAATCTGGATACTGTCCAACCATAGTGGAAACCCTCGATGGCGCTGCCCTTGCTAAAATGCTTTTGGCCGCTAGAGGCCTCTATCATTCTCTGCTTGCAGATCACACATTGCATCGGAAGTACCATAGAATTACTGCCTTATATATTATCCAGAATGACTATAGGCCTGATTCCACATTGAACACTGCTTCTCTTCCCTTGATGACTCACTCTTGCAGGTCTTAAAAGACTGCAGAGGTGTTGGCATGGTGATAGTTCCAGCTATTCAAATAGGGTGAAGTTGAGAGTTTCTGTGTTAGTGTGTGCTTTTAATAACAGTAAATATGTGTCATTTGTTTGATCTAACAATTGTTTTCTATTGGTGCAAATGTTCAATGTATTTTGAATTTGATGAATAAAGGCTATTCTTCACCACAACCTTCTCTGTTTTGTAATTAATCATGTGTGTCATTTATTTCAATGAGAGTAAAACACTCATGGGTTTACTATCATCCTCGAGACTAAACCATGGGTTTACTATCATCCTCGAGACTAAACCATGGGTTTACTATCATCCTCGAGACTAAACCATGGGTTTACTATCATCCTCGAGACTAAACCATGGGTTTACTGGGTTTACCATCATCCTCAACTCTTGCGGTGCTGTTGGTCTCACTTGGACTGTTTAGGGGATTCACATGCTTTCTATCTCTATTCCAATATTTATATCACTGCTTGTCTTTCTGCCATGAGGAACTGAAACCTGGGTCACATAGAGCTGACCTGGGGATTTCTGCGGTGAATGGAACAGCTGGCTGAGCCACCCCTCTCTCACAAACACACCACACACACACATGCGCGCAATGCTGTTATACACTATGACATTCACACAAATTACTGCACACAAATAGACATGGAATAACATGTACTTTGTACAGCTGGAGAGGCAGGATTATGTGAGTATTGTGATCGTGTTGGATCACAGTAACAGTCTGACCAAGAAAGGTCAAAGGTTAATCAAGCACATTGTGTGTGTGTGTGATTCCATCTCATGTAACCTTCTGTGAACCCCCTTAACCACATATAATTGAATCATTCATTCATGGTCAACTCCTTGGTCAAATAAGTTGGTCAAATGTTGGTCAAATAAGCATACTCCAATATTGTCTTTGTCCTTATGGGTGTAGGCTTCTCTAATTTTCACTTCTCTTTCTGCGCCTTGTTACTCAGAGATCTTCTGCTTTCTAACTAGTTTCGACCTCAGACTGAAACACCCCGAACTGTAAGTCCAGTTTCGTCTGAGAAACCTAGGATGCCATTTTGAAATATAGAGTGGTTATAGTCTCTCGTAACAGACAGCGCATGTGAAATTTGGTTTTGAGTGCCGAGATTAAAGGTCGTCCAATCCAACCATAATACTGTTGCATTTTATATTTTGCAATGTTCATCTGAAGGGCATGATTTAATATTTAATGCATTTTATACAGTAGTGGTTTGGTGATGTATGTCCAAGATAAATTCCCCATTTGGAACAAAGTTTCTTATGAATCTTTTCCTCTTTATTTGCCATATGTTACCTTCCAGTTCATGTGTATTATACAGTATACGAGTTCTGAATGTCACTCTGATTTATTACATGGAACTGTAGATGAGAACGCACAAACGCTAAATCGGATTAGATGCGTCATATGCACCTCTTACAAATAGCTAATATAATACATACAATGTGTTAGAGGTTGAACTTTTGATTGGCCCACATGACAAAATATTTCTCGCCAAAAATGTGTGGATGTTAGGTGAGGATAATGATGACACCAACTGAGGGACAAATCCCTGGAGCCCACTGGTGGTACAGACGGAAAGAAGCTCACTTCTTATCAGGTGCAGACACAACACCTGCACGAGTTTCCAGTCCAAACTTCAGAGGAAACTGAAACAAGAAGAGGAGTAACACACCGTGAAGCCATCTGTTACAGATAGCTAAGACATAAGCTCTATTCTGGAAGGAGAGTGAATGTCAGTCTCACACATGGGCAGACAGGCGTGCACACAAACAGATCTGTGACATTATTGTAACACATAAAGCACATACACATGCTGTGATACTGGTACAGATGTGTGGTTTTAGGATTAGTGGTTTGTAGTGTGTGTGTGTTACAAGATGAAGAGACAATATTTTGGCCTATTTGGTCCTTCTCTGTAAGACAATGCCGCCAATTGAAATAGTCTCTCTCCTTTACACATACCCACACACAGGGTGAGTCACTCGCTCTGCTCCAGCACCCATTCCAGGAGGCAGCCGCCTCATTCTGTCAGTATGAATCAGTGCTGTGGGTACACTGCACTTAACCCACAGTAACAACCACTCCCCAACACAGAATACCCCATACTCCTACCCAACACACCACAACATCCATCCCCCCAGCATAGCTCAACATAAGTACCCCAACACAGCTCACCACAGAATGCCCCAACACAGTTCACCCCAGAATACCCCAACACAGCTCACCACAGAATACCCCAACACAGCTCACCACAGAATACCCCAACACAGCTCACCACAGAATACCCCAACACAGCTCACCACAGAATGCCCCAACACAGCTCACCCCAGAATACCCCAACACAGCTCACCACAGAATACGACAACACAGCTCACAGCTCACCACAGAATACCCCAACACAGCTCACCACTACCTCTAATTATACACCACACATTTCACCAGGGAAACTTCTACCCAAATGACACTAGGCGCAGACTGCCTCTACTTCCACTCCCAACACATGACACTGAACCCACCATACCCACACACTCAAATCAAATACATTTTATTTTGTCTCATGCACCGAATACAACAGGTGTAGGTAGACCTTACCATGAATTGCTTACTTACAAGCCATTAACCAACAATGCAGTTCAAGAAATAGAGTTAAGAAAATATTTACTAAATAAAATAAAGTAAAAAATCAAATATGAAGTAACACAATAAAATAACAATAACAAGGTTATCTATACAGGCGGTACCGGTACCGAGTCAATGTGTGGGGGTACAGGTTAGTTGAGGAATTTGTACATGTAGGTCGGGGAAAAGTGACTATGCATAGATAATAAACAGCGAGTAGCAGCAGTGTAATAACAAAGGGGGGGGGGGGGGGGGGGGTAGTGTCATTGTAAATAGTCCGGGTGGCCATTTGATTAATTGTTCAGGAGTCTGACGACCCCAATCCAGAACAAAGTGTGTCCCCAGAACAACAGTCCCCATCTACCACTCTGTACTCAACACACAACATTATTAACATCAACCAATATCTAGTAAGACAGCAAGGCTTTACCTTACACAATAAGCCCTAATTAAATACATGCATTCTCTTAGAAGGCATGATTAGCTGCTGTTGACATGACGTGTGTGTGTGTGTGTGTGTGTGTGTCATATCCCTCACACATTCTTCTTCTCACCACACACACCTCAATTAGCACAAACCAGTGTGTGTTATTTTAGTGTTTAAGATTCCAAATGTCTGCTGTACACTGACATTTCCATAACTCTGGAGATCCATGGCTCTCTTCAGACTCATCTGTGTGCTACAGGCTATACACTCACCTTTTGTGGTAAACTGGCATTGGGCAGTCAGGGTTATCGTAGGTCTGGCTCATAGAATGGCTAGAACATACATATTATATCCATCTAATGGTGAATTTCGAGAGCTTGGGACTAGAAGGTTCTATCTGAGTTACTGACATAGCCTTGTTCTGTTTAATGTTCTCTAGCTACACTGAGTGTACAAAACATTAAGAACACCTTTGTTAATATTGAGTTGCACCCCTCCCCCCTTCAGAACAGCCTCAATTCACCAAGGTATGGACTCTACAAGGTGTTGAAAGCGTTCCACAGCGATGCTGTCCCATGTTGACTCCAATGATTCCCACAGTTGTGTCAAGTTGGCTGTATGTCCTTTGGGTGGTGGACCATTCTTGATACACGCGGGAAACTGTTGAGCGTGAAAAACCCAGCAGCATTGCAGTTCCTGACACAAACCGGTGTGCCTGGCACCTACTAACATACCCCGTTCAAAAGCCCTTAACTTGTGTCTTGCCCATTCACCCTCTGAATTGCACACATACACAATCCATGTCTCAATTGTCTCAAGGCTTAAAAATCATTCTTTAACCTGTCTCATCTACACTGATTGAAGTGGATTTAACAAGTGACATCAGTAAGAGAGTATAGATTTCAGCTGGATTCACCTGGTCAGTCTATGTCATGGAAAAAGCAGGTGTTCTTAATGTTTTGTACACTCAGTGTATATAGTACTCTAAATACCCCAATTAATGTCAAGTTCAAAAGAATAAAGATGGAAATTGCTGACACCATTCAAACAAATGAGGGTTCAGAACTTTTTGCAGATAGAACCTTGGTTGTTCTTGGTACATGCCTAACAAAGAGAAATGGATCTGTTTGGGTTTGTCTATAGTGACGAGCCACTCCCATATACTCTCTCTCTATCTCTCACATAAAGTACACATGTTCTTTTGCTGTTGCTTTGCCATCATTTATTACAGCAGCCATAAAATTATGCTCCACAAACTGTCTTATACAAATCATAAGAATTGATACAATTTACAAAACACACTTATGAAGGGAACCTTTACACATCCAGAGACCAATCAGTCACAAGGAAGACAACAGAGAGAGAGAAAGAGAGAGCGAGAGAGATGCATCTATACCTGACACAGAACACGTACGCATCGACAAGACGTGCTTCCCAGCGTTCCATAGACTGGATGTACAGTTAGTCCTCTTCCCTCAGTCGTCTCCTCTTCCCCATCCTCCCATCCTCTCCCAAGCCTATCTAGACCCAGATGACGATAGGGACAGTTAAACAACGTGAGTGTCTTTAGAGAAACAGAGAGAGGGAGGAGATCCTTCTTTATCATAAGCCTCTGAGAGAAGGGGGAACGTGAGGGAGTAAATTAGTCATTTTAACTGGTCTTCATTGGCACATTTTAACATGGCAATCCCAACCAATAATGTATGGCTAGGGAGAAGGAGAGAGAGAATAAGACAGAGAGAGTTGGATCCAAGCCATCCACTCAGCCTCCTTTTTGAGAGGCTATACTACAAATGTGTATATACATACACTCAACAGTTCTGCAATTTTTTCTCCCCAATAAAAAAAACATCATCCTCATTAGGATTCTTATGAATTATTCCCCAATAGAATGGTCCAGGATTCAGGACCCAAGTGCCAGGTATTGTTGTGAATCATGTGTATGCTAGATGACTCAGATGTAAATGTACTGTAAAATGTGTACCCTACAGAAACGTGCTATCCCAAGCTGCCGTCCAGTTATTTGCCTGTTATAATCATACTGGTACATTGAAACGTTCGGTTTGAAACGTTCAGTTTCTGTTCTTATGGAAGCAAATCGTGCCTTTTACTCTAAAACCCATCAGCTAACCAAATTCATATATGAAAATATGTAACTGAAACATTGATCAGTACACACACACACACACACACACACATCCCTAACTGAACACAATTAACCAATAAAAGATGAATAGAAAAGAGGCACTTCAGATAGTCGTAGTACACACACTGCTTATCACAAACACACTAGTCTCAACACACACATACTATCTAGTAGCTACAGTATTAACACTTCAGCCCATGTTTTCAATCGCATTACAGTATACCTGAAAATCTCATATGAGCCTGTGCGTCTGACTAGCTTGGCTGCTCTGAAAGCTCCAGAAGGCTTTGTGTAGGAAGATGGGATCCGACAGCCAATGATTCACCCTCATTGCCAGGATCAGCAGCCATTAGGAAGATCAGCTCAAGAAGGAACCAGGAAGTAACAGAGATATCTCATATAGGAAGACACAGATTGTCAAAGGTGCAAGATTCCACACAGCAGCCGCCTTGTCAAGCAGTTGTTCAATCCTATCAGATTGTTTGTTTCATACTTCCAACCAATCAGGCTGTTTGTTGTATGCTAACTCCTAAATGTGAGCTGCTTGGCTAGAAGGGTCTGTACAATTATGAGTGGATTGCCAAGTGCAGTCAATCAATACAAAAGGACAAAATGCATTGTGATAGAGAGAAAACATTGCAAGAGTAGTTTAACGTTAAGGATTGTGCTGCATACTAAACTTAGCCTCTACAACTTAGCTACGACTTTTAAGTCCATAAAAACATTGCATGGGCCAGTATTTCTACAATGACCGCCCCCCCATCAAAAAAAAAAAACTATAATCCCTTCAGTCTTCCAGTGGTACAGTCTCAATGTACTCGCCCTTTACCCCCTCTTGGAGGGATTTCGTGGAAGTGGAACAGCCCTTGGTTCCCTTCCCCTCTCCTCCTCCATCCCCCCCTCCCCCTGAGTCCTGCTTCGTCAGCGGATTACGAGCCCTATGGGGGTCTCCTCCGCTCCTCTCCCTCTCCAGGATGGATCCTGGCCCGGCCCCAGCTCCTCTTCTCCTGGCCGGGGGCCCCCAGAGGAAAGTGTTGGCCGGCTGGTAGTGCTGTTGTGCGTAGCGGAGCAGGCTGCGGCGGAGGGAGCGTGGGCGGATTGTGTAGACGTAGTACTCCAGGATGCTGTGCAGCATGTTGGGCAGGGTGCCTCGACACAGAGCCTCGTCCAGCAGCAGACGCACCAGGGGGGCTTTGAAGGCCTCGAAGCCAAGCTCACCCAGAGACTTGAGAATGCGCGTGATCCGCAGGTAGTTGTGCTGTGACCTAATGACAGAGGGAGAAATAGGTAGGTTATTCATCACATGAGTGTATTTCCCCAAACCTCATCTTTCTTGCATGTCAGAGAGAGAAAAATAATGCAAGACAATGACACAGAAGGAATTAATACTCTTTGTGTGTGTGTGTGTGTGTGTATGTTTGTGTGTGCATGTGTGTGCACATGTGTGTTTGTACGTGTGCTTGTGTATACGTGTGTGTGCACGTGTTTGTGTGTGTGTACGCACGTGTGTGTGTATACAAGTGTGTGTGTGCGTGTGAATATATGCATGTGCGTGTGTGTTTGAACGTGCGTGTGTGTGTGAGTGAGTGTGTGTGTTTTTGTGTGTGTACGTGCATGTGTGTGTGTGTGTGTATACGTGTGTTTTGTGTGTGTGTGTGTGTGTGTGTCCAGTATGTGCGTGTATGTTTGTGTGTGTGTGTGTGTTTGTGTGTGTCCAGTATGTGCGTGTATGTTTGTGTGTGTTTGTGTATGTGTTTGTATGTGTGTGTGTATCTGTATGTTTGTGTATGTATGTTGTGTGTGTGTTTGTATGTGCGTGTATGTTTGTGTGTGTGTTTGTGTGTGTATACGTGTGTTTTGTGTGTGTGTGTATACATGTGTTTTGTGTGTGTGTGTGTGTGTGTGTACGTGTGTGTGCGTGTGTGCGTGCTTGCGTGTGTTTGTGTGTACAGTATGTGCGTGTATGTTTGTGTGTGTGTGTGTGTTTTTGTGTTTGTATGTGTATGTTTGTGTATGTATGTTGTGTGTGTGTGTGTATGTGCGTGTGTGTTTGTATGTGCATGTATGTTTGTGTGTGTGTGTGTGTTTGTGTGTGCGCATTTTTGTGTATGTGTTTGTGTGTGTGTGTGTATGTGTGTACGTGTGTCTGTGTGTTTGTGTGCATGTGCGTGTGCACTTGTTTGTGTGCACGTGTGTGTACATGTGTTTGTGTGTGTACGTGTGTGTGTGTGCTGTGTGCATGTGTGTGTATGTTTGTACATGCGTGTGTGTTTGTGCGTATTTTTGCGTATGTGTTTGTGTGTGTGTACGTGTACGTGTACGCGTGTGTGTGTATACGTGTGTTTTGTGTGTGTGTGTGTACGTGTGTGTGTGTATGTGTACGTGTGTGTGTACGTGTGTGTGTGTGTACGTGTGTGTGTGTGTACGTGTGTGTGTGTGTGTACACGTGTGTGTGTGTGTACGTGTGTGTGTGTACACCTGTATGAATCACTCACTCATTGAGGTGCTGGAAGCGTTCTTGCCAGTTGGAAGCTCGGGTGACATTCCCAATCTTATCCAGGAGTTTGATTCCGTAAAAATCCAGCATGAGTGTGTACGCCAGCAAGAATCGCCGCTTGGCCTCCCGAGTGCTTAGGAATTCCTTTGGGACATAGCAACGATCAGTTGGAGTATATCCCACAATATTCCAAATTCCTGTACAACATGAAAACATACTGCCATTTTCAGATCATTAAAACCACAATGGTCAAGTTGCAGTCAAATCGGTCAATGTGTGGTTATGTGGTCCTGTTACGGTCTTTACCTTGATCTCCTCCTGAGTGAGTTCTTGAGCATAGAGGTTGAGCCCTTGCTCCCTCAGAGGGAAAAGCCTGCAGGAAAGACAAAGAGAGAGATGAACGTCACAGAGTGTGTTTATCTCTCTGCCACTGACTTTTCTATGTATGCCTCCCCATCCTCTCTTTCCTGTCGTCATTGTCTTTCTCTTGCTCTCCCCCTCTGCCCTCTATTTCTCTATACACATCTTCCTTTCTCCTTCTCTCTCTCGCTGACGTCTCTAATTAAGTCAATTCAAGGAGTGCCAGCCATCCTTCTGCACGTGCTCAGTGCTTCTTAGACAACCCACTCATTTATATTATGCTAATGATCAGCTCTGTCAGAAAGGAGAGAATGACAGAGAATGAGAGGAAGCGAGAGATAATAAGGGTGGCGCTAAAGGGTGTAAGTGAGATTGGCAGCATATGTGTGAACCTCAGTGGTGTGACTATTTTTTCTTGGTGTTGTGTGGGTCTCTAAGTTATGTAGGTCTGTGTCAGAGAACTGGCTGAACTTTGCTATTCTCCTTCCTGCTTGTGGAAGACAGTTTAGTTCCTGCAAATAAGAATGAGATACATTTCTATGTCCATACATACATATGTAACAGACCCGGGTTCAAATACTACTGTTTGAATGAGCTTGCCTGGTCCCATAACTGCAAACCCTGTCATCTGGCACTCCTGGCAGGCTAGAACAAACACTCAATGTTTTTGAAATATTTGAAATAGTATTTGAACCCAGTAATCGCAGGTGCACATGACACACACATCCATAGTAACTTGACGGAGCTCTCACCACTGTATGTAGGTGTGATTGTGCTCCAGTTTGTCGTAATCTCCTTTCCATTTGGTCAGGATCTCCTCAATGAAGATGACTAGAGATGGATTCAGGTCAATCACATAAATTATACAGCTTAAAATGTGTGTGTGTGTGTGTGTGTGTGTGTGCACTGACCATCTGGTATTAGAGGGATCGTGTTCAGGTAGAAGCGAAGGTTGCGGTACTCATTAGGTAACCGGGGCTCCTTGTAGTTCTAGGGGGGAGAGGAAAAGGAGGAAAAGTCAGGAAGTGTGTGTGTGTTTGCGCGTGCGTGTGTGTGTGTGTGTGAGTGTGTGTGGAGCGTACCGGGTAGCTGTGGCGATATTTGTAAAGATCCTTTGCAGCATAAAAGCTCCTCTTCATCTTGGTGCTAGAGTCAGAGAACTGAGAGAGAGAGAGAGAGAGATGGAGAGAGTGTAAGTAAACACTGACTGGTTGCAACTCAGAGTGTAAGTAAACACTGACTGGTTGCAACTCACAGAGTGTAAGTTAACACTGACTGGTTGCAACTCACAGAGTGTAAGTAAACACTGACTGGTTGCAACTCACAGAGTGTAAGTAAACACTGACTGGTTGCAACTCACAGAGTGTATGTAAACACTGACTGGTTGCAACTCACAGAGTGTAAGTTAACACAGACTGGTTGCAACTCACAGAGTGTAAGTTAACACTGACTAGTTGCAAGTCAAGTTATATAAAATAATAATAAAGGCAATTGACTCATTATAGAAAAATATTGTTGTTTACCTCTTTTGTACCAATGAGCAGAGATGCTGCCCTATTGTAGAGTTGTTGAGTAGGCTATTGTCATAAAAATAACAAAACAAATTAACAAAAAGAGAAAGCCCAAAGGCCTAGACCGGAAAACAGCAATGAATTGGGGGAATGAGCATACTGTGACATTGACCCAAATCAGAGGCAGGAAGATTGGCTCCCCATATCTGACCCTATTCTTTTTGATGGAAAACAAATGGTCACCTTCATCAGATCGCTGTCTCACATGCGCACAACACTAGCCTACTCTCTCTGCTTGTGCACCAGGGATATTGAGGAAACGAACGAGGATATAAAACATTTTGGTTCAAACTGGAGGCTATAATGTCGGAATTATGGCTATAAGATACAATACATCCACTTGTGGCAATGCATAATACCACATCAAATGGATACCTGGCAATGACATTAGATGTAGCCTAGACATGGCAACAAGACATGCGTTGAGTACAATTATTTGGAGACATAGGCCTTAATTAACTAAGCTACAAGCCTACATACAAGCCTGATTTTGGTTGACCAACATTAGGCTGAGATGTTGACATTTTCAGCGAGTCGGCTATGCAGCTGTGCCATTTCCCTTTTCTAATTTAGCTCAGGGCAGTCTGCTCTTCTTCCATTTTTCTCTGTGTCTGGTTGCTATAGATACGCTCTTGTGCTGTTGCGTTTCTGTTGTGTGCTGGTATTTACCTGCGGGGACATGTCCGCTTCTTCGCCGCATCTCCCCGTCAAGGGTGGGCTGACACACTCGGATATCCCGCTGTCCTCATCACCCGGCTGCTCATCGCATTCCGAGTCTGACTCCCACGTCGAGTCGCATTCTTCCACAGTGCTCGGCTCCTTGTAGCGCAAACTGCCTATCAGATTTCCCATTTAACAAACCTACTTTGAGTCGCAGCCGTCCTTTTAGCCTACATATTTTGACGTGCATTCGGCCTCCTGGGTCTTTTAAATGGCAGGCTGAGGGAGTTTCCAATCCACAGATTTGCTGGCCGCGGTGAACACACCCCCAACGTGCGCGGCGTGCCAGGTGACAGCATCAGGACGGAAGATGACATCACTTGCTCCGCGACTCAGGGACAGGGGTTAACTCGTGTCACCTCTAAGATCGTCAATGTCAGAAAGATAACAAATTATTATTCTCAATTTCTGTCACTGACGTCATATTTTCCATCGAGTTATAATCGGATTTTCCCTCATTGTAGAAATTGGCTATATGGGCCTGTCTATTGGTATGTATAGTACATATGTGGTTGTGTGCCGTGTTTTTTCTAGTTAGGTGGGCTAATCAACAGACTACA